>NW_024065943.1:0-258331 GCF_011947395.1 Colletotrichum karsti
ATAAAAAGAGATTTAAAAATAATAATTATATAGAAAACTATATATTAGTTTAAGTTTAATACTATTATATATAAAATTATATATTATAAAATATATATCTTTTTTCTTCTTCTTAATATAAATATATACTATATAGAAAATATTAATACTTTAATATTACTTTAAGTTAGTTTTTATAGATTATATTATTAAAATTATTATATATTTATCTATAAGTTTATTAAATTCTATTATAATATATATAAACCTATTATATTACTCTTTATAGGCGTTTTTAAGCCCTTCTAGCTACTTATATACCTTTTACTATATAAAGCTAGCTTCTAGCTACTTTAAAGTAAACTATTTATATAAGCCTACTAAACTATAGGCCTCTAAGTTAAACTAAAGTATATAAGTAAAGTATATTTATATACTATATAACTAGTATTTTAACCTAATATAGTAATAAAATTAGTATTATTCCTAATACTATATATAAATAGGTTTCCTTTTAATTTAACTTAAAAGTAAATTATTAAAATTTAAACTTTAAGTATATAGTTTACTTAAAAAGTAATTATAAATAGCTTTATTTATTTAGGTTTTTATACTCTATTTAATAGAGTTATAAAATAATAAAGCCTAATTAAATTTTTCCTCTTTTATTCCTCTTCTTTAAGCTTTTTTATTTATTACCTCTTTTAAAATAGTATTTATTACCTCTATAGTAATAATAGTTTAAGCTTTTTATAAAAACTTTTAAAATAGCTATAACTTTAAAGCTATAGCTAAATAAAATAAATATTACTTTAAAGTCTTCTTTAGTAATAAAGATATTATACTCTAAAGGCCTTATTATTTTAAGGGTAATTTAATTTAGCTTCTCTTTTGTAATATATAGCTTTAAAATAATAATATTATTATTATTATTTAAACTACTATTTAATTAAGTTATAAAACTCTATTAAATATATATTACTATATATATAATAATATTTATTAAAGTAAATACTATTTAGCTAGCTATTTTAATATATTAAGCTATACTATATATAGAAATACTATCTTTAATATCTTATTAGCTATTAATACTTTAAAGAAAGATTAATAGAAAAGGGGGGAAATAAGAGTTAAAATATAGAGGTAAATATAGCTATATAGTAATAGTAATAGAGTAAATAATAAATAAAGTAGAGTTTTAGCTTAATTAATATATAAGTAGATGCTTTTTTATAGGAGCTACCCTAGGCTTTTTTATAGGAGCCACCCCACCTCTAGGTTGAACGGTGAGTGTGCTTTCGCCTGGACCCATACTAGTACGTATCCCGTGACAGACCACTTGGGACCTAGACCGCGCTGTAAGCTGGGGGGAAAAAAAGGAAAGAAAAAGTTGCTCTCGGCTCGCCCCTGCCGGGCGTCTCCCTGGCTCGGAATTTTTTTGACAACCGGGAAATCCTCTCCTCCCTTTAATCGCCTCTTCCCTCTTTCCCACTTTATCACAAAACAAAACTTCGACACACCACTGCAGGACACCTTCAAATCGTCCCAAGCACCCAAGTTCTGCTCACACGGCCATTTACTGCTCTTTGTCTGCACAGACGAGCGAGTCCTCCATCGGATCGATCTGATATCAAATTTGTGTTCGTTCGATTTCCCAGAAAACAGCCCATATCCTGTTTCCGGGCAATAGAAGGTCCCCCATCTAGGGTTGCCATCCCAAACGACCACCATCATCACCATCACCAGAAAGGAACTCCTCATACCTCGCCAGATTCTTGCGCCAGTCGACATACAGTCTCGTTCGTTGCCGAATAAACCGCTTTCACTCTGGCTTCGATCCGACTGCCCAATACTTTCGCGTCTGAACGCTCGACTGCCCAAGGTCGCAAGACCCAGCTTATTTATCCATTCAACCTCAACACCACCAAGTTGGCTTCACTCGCCGCTGACGTTACCTCCCCCTCCCGTTCACTCCAAGGTCCTGGCTTCTGGGTCTACAGTGGAGTGAACAAGAAGCCTCCATAATTGGCTTGTTCTACGTCAACCCGACTATTTTGGAACCTCTCAAACCCGGCATTGTCGCAGCGCCTTGTAGCTGGTTTCCCCAGCGCATTCTCACGGCTTTCGGGGAACGGCACACAAACTGTCTGCCTTGGAAGTTAGCTGCTCCATTTAGCGGACAGCGCGCCGCGGTCGCGCAGGGTGCAATCGACTCCGGTCGGCGTCGTACGTTGTTGAACGTATCAGTTATGGGTATCGCCATCTGAGCCTAGTGTTGCGGAGGCATTCCAAGAGAACGAGCCTGGGTCTTGGATCTCGCCGTTCTCTCACGACCTTGACGAACTTTTGAGCATTTTGCCCGTCTTGATCGACACATCAACAGCATCACAAGCATAACACCCACATTTTCCAGTATGTCTGACCACGAGGAGACTGTGTCGGAGCACGGGTTCAAGACACCCATCCCCGAACTCGACGACCATCGTCACCAAATGACATATACCCCTCATCTGGACCGTCCTCGCCGAGGCACTTTCGACACGCTCTACGGAGCTCGTCTGCTAGGACCCGAATCAGCCATGGGAGATCCGTCAGCGAGCATTCGGGTTCGGGATTTCGAGGAGGCAGTCGTTGACGACGAAGGCGCAGACGTGTCGCCAACCGCGCGTCGTGTGCGCCGACCGACCGTTGAGACAATGACCGATCAGCGATCGTTGTCACCACCAAACTCCGTCAAGGCCTTCGCGGAGGCACGTCGACGGGAGCGAGGCTTGTCCGTCTCCGAGTCCAAGCCCGAGAGGAACGGCGACGACAACGAGCTCCACCGGGCCGTCTCTATCAGTAGCCGTCGAAGCCACCGCAGTAGACCTCACACGGTCGACGACGGTGCTAGTCTCGCTACCAACAAGTCTGCTGAAGACGACGTCTGCTTTCCGGTCCCGGATGGTCGGCGCAAGGACCAGTTGTACATCGACTTTGACTATCTTGAAAACTTCGTGCAATCGGACCGGGCCTCGCGGGTTGAAAGCCGTCAAGACTCTCTACGTGCTTTCCCGGATCTCAGGCAGCAAGCAACTGAGCCTGCTCAGCCTCAGCTGCAGCTCCACACTGTGGATGGGGATATTCTCGATATGCCATCGGACTCCTCAACGGGCCAGGATGCCGAGAAAGAGCCTGCCGTCGATGAAGAGCCCCAGGCGAAACCTGAGCGTCTCCAACAACCGGTGGATCCCAACCGCTTCAGCTTCTTTTCTTCGGCGTGGGAATCGACGATCCACGCGGCAGAGCTTGGGGACCTTGTTCTTCCTGGCGAAGACCTTCGTGGTCTCTTCGCCCTGCCCGCCGATGAATCGGATGGTGTTTGGTGGCTGAACGTCAATAACCCCACCAAGGAGGAGGTCGTGGCCATCTGCAAGGCGTTCGGTGTTCACCCGCTCACCATCGAGGACATCACGACTCAGGAGGCCCGCGAAAAGATTGAGCTTTTTCCCTCGTACTACTTTGCGAGCTTCCGATCTTTCCACGCGGTCGATGAAGATGACGGCATAGAGTACGAGCCGTTCAACATCTATGTGGTCGTCTTTCGCGAGGGCACCCTTAGCTTCAGCTTTGAGCCCAATGCTCACGCGTCTCATGTTCGGAAGCGCATTGCGTTGCTCAAGGACTACGTTGCCCTCAGCAGCGACTGGATTTGCTATGCTCTCATGTAAGTTATTTTTCGACTGCGCAAGGGCTCTATTGGACTGACATTGGTGACTCAGTGACGACATTGTGGACTGCTTTGCTCCGGTTATCCGCGAGATTGAGTTGGAGGCAGACGCCATCGAGGATGGTGTTTTCGTCGCCCGTGAGGACGACTCTAACGCCTTCCTCCGCTCAATCGGTCGCGTCCGCAAGAATACCATGGCTCTGATGCGCCTCCTTGGAGGCAAGGCCGATGTGCTTCGAGGCTTCACCAAGCGTTGCAACGAGAACTATAAGGTCACTCCCCGTATGGACATTGGCCTCTATCTTGGTGACATTCAGGACCACGTTGTCACTATGGTTACGAACCTTGGCCATTTCGAGAAGATTTTGTCCCGCTCTCACAGCAATTATCTCGCCCAGCTTTCCATCAACAGCATTTCTCAGGGCACCCACACGAACTTGGTTCTGAGCAAGATCACGTTCTTGGCATCAATCCTCGTCCCGCTGAATCTCGTCAGTGGTTTGTTTGGCATGAACGTGAAGGTTCCTTTTGGGGGAGGCGAGAATCTCATTCCATTCTTCACCATTTTGGGAAGCTTGATCTTCTTCTGTATCGTGAGCTTGACTTTGGCTCGCAAGTACAAGTACATCTGAAAACCAAGAAAGAATAAGTCGCAAATGGCGCGCTTATACGCTTTTCAGGACTGTTTGCATGGAGCTCGATGAAGTTTAACGACAATCGGATTAGTTAGTAATAATATGAATTGTTCTTTCATTGGTATCGAGTTTTGAAATAAAAGTTGCCTAGCGCCATTCGTTAGGTTGACATGAAAAACGTAGTTGCCTGATACTTTGAATGTGTGCACGCTTCACGAGACTTGGCCGGGTGACATGACAGAAGTTTTATGATATGCAGAGTTCTTGCACCGAGGCAGAGTGCGAGGCTCATGGAGCTTCGCGGAGGGACGGGTGCAGCCAATGCCGGTGTGTGCCCATTGAAGGAAGTGGGGACGTGGAAAAAAGCTGTACTGAGTGTGGGCTGGCACCAGTGCAGGCGGCCGTTCATCGCCTTCAACTTTGGCGAACAAATTTGCCGTGAACAACTCTGAAACCTCCTGCAAACGTCACATAAGGTAGATACCACTTGAGACACTCGTAATCAACCAAACACACCAGGATCTCACTTCAAAGATACCCGTCGAGACACCCAACTGCGGAAGAAATGGACGCCTCCAAGCAAGCCCTCCAGAACTCCGACCTTGACCAGCTCAACGACAAGGACAAGGCCGAGCTCCGCCAATTCCTTGCCAACGAGCAGCAGAGATCCCAGATTCAGACACGTTAGTACACCCACTCAGAGATCGCAAGAGGAACAAGCTGCCACGGACGGAGACGATAGCTTGATGGTTTGAAACAGACAGCTAATCCTGGATCATGACAGAAACCCACGCCCTCACGGAGATTTGCTGGAAGAAGTGCGTCAGCGGCTCAATCAAGAACTCGAAACTGGATAAGGGCGAGGAGTCGTGCCTGGCCAACTGCGTGGACCGCTTCCTCGACGTCAACTTCTTGACCATGAAGCACCTCAACCAGATGCGCTCAGGATAGAAGATTTCTGGGCATTCAAAGAAGGGATAAAGGACCGCGCTGCGGGAGTCAGGACGAAGGACGTCTAATCTGGCGCGACTCCATTGTACAAGCATTGTAGAACCACGACATATCACGAATAGAGTGACAACAAAACCAGTACCGTCGCATTTCGCACCCAGCTTGAAGAACATTGGACTGGGCTACACGTGGACGACGACTAGTTCAATTAAGCAGCATCTACCGCATTCATTTGCGTTGTTTAAGACTGGGCAAGGTCATTGTACCCCAATTTGAGGACCGGGGGATTCGATTTATGCCCTTGGGGAAGCCACGCAAGGGATCCTAATCAACAACCTAAAGACGCCCATGCCAATGCCTTTGCAGTCAATGAACCCGAATTGCTTTTTATTTCATTCCCATTCCCGTCGTTCCAACGCTTAAACGAGAGCCAACTTGGTGGCGGCGATGTCAAGAGCATCGACGTCGGGGGTGAGGCGGGCGTAGGCCTTCTTGGAGCCATCAGGGCTAGATTGACTGTGTCAGCATTTCTGGTCTTTCGAACGTGCCCGTAAAATGGGTCGGCTTACCGGATCAGGGTGTTGATCTTGATGGTGTCGATATCGTAGAGCTTCTTGAGGGCCTGCTTGATCTGGGCCTTGTTGGACTTGACGTCGACGATGAAGACGAGGGTGTTGTTCTCCTCGATCTTCTTCATGGCGCTCTCAGTGTTGAGAGGGTGAACGATGACCTTGTGCTCATCAAGGCGGGGCTCGTGGGGGATCGACTTGCGAGGGTACTTGGGAGCGCGAGAGACAACGAGGGTCTTGGGGCGGTGGAAGGAGGTCGTGTAGCGGACCTTGGTCTTCTTGTGGGAGCTGGTCTGTAAAACGTATTAGCATCCGTCGCGTCTGAACATCGCGGCCTCTGACGGGCCCAGTATTGCCTCCGGAGGGACAGCCAGAGTAGCAAAAATTCTTCTCGTCCTCTCGTCCTTTCGACTGAGACCTGAGTCTGTACTTACACCCTTCAGGGCAGCCTTGGCAGCAGCGTTGGCCTGCTTGGAGCCCTTGGGAGCCTTGGAGGCACCGCCTGTGGAAAATGTCGCATCAGCAATCGCTCTTTAAGATCAAAGAACTCGCAAAATCTGCTGCAGCATGATGCTCGGGAGTGTTGGCCCCGTTGCCGTCGACGGCAGAAGATTTATCGAGTTGGGGGAAACATTTGGTGTTTTCGGCTCTTATGCGCCCGCGCGCAAAAGAGTGTCGCTGGAGTTCTCAAGTACCTTTCTTCGTGTTAGGGGCCATTGCGAATGCTGGGACGTTGGCTGGCTGGTCGGTTAGCGGGCTGGATGTCGTGGTTGTCGAGATCGAAAACAAGTCAATCTACGTCTTTTTTTTTTTGGTTCCTGGGTTTCGTCGTGGGTTGTGTTAGGGCACCTATTTTTTCCGTTTGGCGGACCCCTCCCTTCGACCAATCAGCTGCCCTGTCCAGAGGGGAAATCGGGTAAGGAAAATAGATTCACCGTTAAGCGCAATCCACCCCGGGTGGCGCATTCTGGCACTTAGCTTACATAACGCAGTCAGACGGCCAATTATTCTCAGGCATTCACAGCCGTCCGTATCATAATTAATTTGCTCGCGATCCCTCGATTTGCTTAATCGCTGCGTGGTAACCTCCTGCGGTCTTCTGTGTCTTACGAGATAACTCTGCGCGCCATCTGCCTTTCTCTCTCCCCGCCTGACTAGAGCTCGCCATCATGGCCCGGAACAAGCAAACACCAAAGTTGCTGGCCAGCGGCCGGCCTCCCACGCTGAAGAAAGCAAAGTCAATATCGCGGAAGGAAACCAGGACGCTCATCAATACTCACCACACCCTGCAGAAGAAACGCCAACAGGCTCTGGCCAGAAACGATAAAAAAGAAGCAGCAGCTATAACCGCAGAAATATCTGCTCTCGGCGGATTGGAGGAATACCAACGGGCCAGCCTTCAGGGTCAAAGGATAGATCGCGGCGGGGACAGCTCCAAGGTCCTCCTGGACTGGCTGCGACCAGCAGAGCTTCAACCGGTCAAGGCCAAGAACGTAGCAACAAAGCGCAACGGCGAGGGCATCGAGCATCGCCGATTGCGCATGCTTGAGGTGGGCGCGCTCAGCACCGACAACGCCTGTTCCAAGAGCGGCCTCTTCGACATGGAACTCATCGACCTGAACAGCCAACGGCCGGGCATCGTGCAGCAGGACTTCATGGATCGACCCCTCCCCAAGGACGACACGGAACGATTCGACATCATCTCTCTCAGTCTGGTGCTGAACTACGTTCCCGATCACTCCCTGCGTGGGCAGATGCTTCTCCGCACACTGTCATTTCTGCGCCAGCCCCATGGTGATCTTCCAGACAACGCCCGCGAATTCTTCCCTTCGTTATTCGTCGTCCTACCAAGGAGCTGCGTTGCCAATTCGCGATACTTCTCCCAGGAACGATTGGTTGAGTTAATGACACTCTTGGGGTACATTCAACTTAAGGACAAAGTCACGAACAAGCTGGTCTACTCCTTCTGGAAGAGGGAAGACTCACCTCGTCAGCCTCTGCCACCGTTTGTGAAGAAGGAGATCAACCCTGGACCGAATCGGAACAACTTCACCATCACTCTGAAAGTATCATGAGATCACTGGCTGCGCTCATTCATGAGCACCTTAATCTGGCTCCCGCGGCCGCCATACGCTGTCAGACTGGATAGGAGATGCCGGATTCCGTGTACCGATCTCGTACGTAGCTCACACCCGAGACGGGGCGGAGCTCCATTTTCGATTCCGGCTGCCTTTTTGGGGCGGGACTCGGCGATCAAACCCTAGCATCTGATGTGTTGGAAGGGCCCAGCGGTGACCTCGCATAGATCGACAGACGATCGCTCGCGTTATCTTCCATGAGGGGAGGCCTTGAAGGTGTCACGTTTCCGACCCTTCATGTTGGCCAGTCCTCCTCGATTCGTGCCGTCGCTCATAAGATAAGCCGTACTGTGTGCCTCATGCTGCTTAGATCCTCCACTGCAAGTTGCGCCTCGTACGCTTCCATCAGTGGATTAAACTGCCGCGGCAATGTGGCTGAAAGTCCAAGTGCAGATTAATAAGTCCGGTGCCTGGCGGGTGGTGAGCTACAGATGGGCAGCTTCTTCACTGCCCTAGATATTCTCGCACACGCTGGACCACTGCAACAGGTGCGGTCGTACGATCAACAGCTACGAGAGTTTCGCCTTCTCTCTCGAGCAGACTGACAAGAAAACTATCGTCTGATTCTGGGTTTCGCTCGCGCCCTGGCCTGCTTCAGAGTTCAAAACCGATCGACATGTCTCAGCCGGGTCTTGAGTGGCGTGGTACAAACAACGACAAATTCCACGGTACTGGTGCCGAAGAAAGTTGGAAGGGCTGTCTAGAACGGTCTTCGCGTGGGTTGGACGCGGGTACGGAAGGGACCACGGACGGACTCTGACGGAGACGGGAAAGCTGAATGTGATATTCGCCGGATGCAGAGTGTATTCGAGGCATTTCATGCCGGGCCTCCCGATAGAACTATAGTTTCTAGCAGGAACGTTTGTCGAATACCCCGCAATCATCAGTCACTTATGATTGTTTCGACCCAAGACCCTCCAGTTCTTTGAAGTCACTGATCGGCCGAGGGCTCATACCAATCGGGAGAGGTGCGTTGCCTGGGCGGACAACGGGTATGCTCTGCATTCCGGCGGCGATGGCGGCTGAGACCTCGAGGGGGTTATCGCTGAGGAAGAGCCACTCACAAGCCTTGGCGTCCTGGAAGTTGGACAAGATGTTGGTATAGCTGCTTGGCTCTGTCTTCAGGCCGGCGTTGACCGTATCGAACCAGCCAGAGATGAGGTGGGTCAAGTCCGACGGCTGAGCGTCCGTATGGGCGAAGAAGAGTTTCTGCGCCGGGACGGAGCCAGAAGAGTAGACGACGAGGCGCAAGCCGGCGTTTTTCCATGTCAGAAGACGCTCAGCAACATCCGGAAAGAGGGGAGCCTTGATGTCGCCAGACTCGTAGCCCTCATTCCAGAGATAGCCCTGGAGAGCCTTGAGGTACGAGACTTTGACATCGCGGTTCACGAGGTCGCGAAAGTGAGCCTCGAATGCAGATCGGTCTGACACGCAATCTTCCGGGAAAGCATTCCGGTAGGAAGAGAAATCCGGGCTGTCCCACTGGTTGTCTAGGGTCGCCGGCAAGGCATTGACGGCGTGAGGGAACTGGAGAGAGGATGAAGTGTCAGTACGGGAGGCAGCGGACTGTGCCGCGGCGGGAAAATGCACACGGTGACCCGGCCGGAATGGTCAAGCCACGTCGGGGGTACAGGATCGGCACCATCGGGGTAGGACCCGGCACCCGACAGGACCGGGAAGGGCGGGGGGAATAGGCGTACCAAGACATCTTTGACAAAGGAGATGGGGCAGACGGTGCCTTCTGCAGTAACGGTCGGTTCGAATCAGCTTGTGGTGTGGATGCGGTGAGGTTCAGGCTCACCAATGTCAAGCAATACGACCTTGATCTTGCCGAGATTCAATGCCATGGTGGAACGTCAGATGGGTAATGTGCTCTCTGAGATGTCGGCAAGGGCGGTGACGGGAGGAATCAAAGGTGAGACGGTGAGACGGTGAGACGGTGAGACCTGGGACGCGACGGGCGAAACGTCTGGGCCCAAGGAGAGAAAGTCCGACAGACGGCTTGAAGAATAGAGAAAGAAAATAAAGATAAAAATCCTTCAGCGTGCTTTCGTCGTTTGTGAGCTGGTCGGCCTGCAGCTGATTCGATCAAACTGGCAGTGGTTCATGCATGAGGTTGGACGGTGGGAAATTGCGAGAAGGCGGTCAAGCCAAACCGGAATTCAAGATGGCCCGGAACAGGAAAAGGCTGTGCAGTTGGGTGTGTCTAGTGACGCGAAGTGTGTGTGTGGGGATGGCACCCTATTCAAAGTGTGTGCCTACTACAGTACCTCAATGCCGCATAGTGCTCCGCGAAACCTTCCGAAGGTGCTGAGGGAGGCCCAATAACAATACATGTTAAGACATGTTGGCGTTCATGACAAGCAGCGGTGAGCCGGCAACGATATGTGATAACAACCTGAAGAGGAGGATAAGGAATTCACTGCATGTTTTGATTGTGACGATGGAACAGCCGATGGCAGTACTCCGTACGGACAACATCGAAGGCGGCAGGGGGATGGCCTGGAGACCCGGACGGACTCGGCACGGGAGCCGGACAGGCAGCCGGACAGGCGCAGCCGGTGGCAGCTGTCGTGACCTACTTAGCCTAGTGTCCGTCAGCCCCGAGAACAGAGGGGCGACGGACGACGGACGACGGACGACGGACGACGGACGAGGGTGACTCGGTTAAGGCGTAAAACCCCATGAAAATGAGGCCATCGTAGGACTGAGCGCTGTGACCTGAAGTAGGTGCCGTAAGTGGAGAGCATCGGCCAATAGTCCGCCGTGTGGTGTTTTCGAACGGTATTATCTCAAGGCACGGATCAAGGTACGTGCCACGGCCCACGGCACCTGAGAGGACGGAGGCGGAGCCACTTTGTCCGGATTGCGCACGCCTGCCGCCTTCACGTCTCGATACCTACCTACCTACCTACCTACCTACCTACCGACCGACCTAGTGCACAGCTACGAATACTGCCTGCCGTGCCACCTCACCTCACCTTACCTTACCGTACGGATGCCTTCTACCTAGGTACAGAGTAGTCTCCCCGCATTTCTCCCGGACCTGGGACGACAGGCACGCATTGCATTGCGGCCTACAGACGGCAGCAAAGAATCTGCCATATCATCCCATCCACGTTTACTATCTCATGATATGAATGCGCCGGAATCGGGATAGGGTTCACGCGCTGGCGTTGGAGTGGTGGCCACGAGGTATTGAGCCCCTTTGTTCCTCGTATCTGTCCTTCAAGCGCCATCATACCCACGACCAGCTAATCAGACTCGAGATACTGCTAGGTACACCCACCACGCCAAGTCTGTCATCCGTTTTGTCTTGTCTCGATCGCAGAGTAAAGACTCCACTTGGTCAACAACGTGTCTCGCCGAGATGCGGTAGGTGATGGGCGATACGATAGGAACTGGAACGCCTTGCAGATGCCTTGTGCCATGGCAGACGCCTATGAGGATGGGTATGGGAGACGGCAGTTCTACCGACGTGCTACTGACGATGGCATCTCTGAATCTTGGACGGGACCTTGCGAATACCATCAGATACCGTTCCTCATCCAAAACCTATCCTAGGTACCTACTTGATAAAAGGCCCGTGGTGAGTCAGTCACTTGCACACGGCCCCCGAAGCTTCACGGAGGACGGCGCACGGCCCAGACAGAGACAGCCCCGTCCATCGTCCACCAGACCGCGACGCGCAGCCAGTTGTAGTTGTATCCGTACGCGGTGGCGGTAACACTGGACGTTAAAGTACATGCAGCATTGCGGACCTGCCCCAATGAAGAGGGAAAGGGGCTTCGCTGTCCACATGGTCCTCGAACCGCCACCACTCCCGATAAAGCTTCGGAACGGGAGTTGTTCGGAGCATGCAGCTGCAGATATGGACATGCCTGGGGAGTGGGTAGCTATCGCTGCATCCCCGTGGAATTGATCGGAGAACTGGAGAACTGAAGCTAGAGACGAACTCGAGACAAGGGAGCTCTCTCAGCATGAGTGGTATGACTGGCGGCAAGCCACCGCAAGCTGGGGCTGCACCATGGACGATGCCCACCGTCAACCGCTGCTCTCCACGCCCCCGCGGTGCGGCGCCATTGCCGCGAAGCTCGTCGCGTGGGTAGCGGCAAACAGACGCTTCCACCTATCCATCCCTCTTGCAGCGACGCACAACTTCGGATAGATTAGTTTGTTTACTTTGGGGAGACGCAGTCAAGTTCTAGCCGAGGAACGAACAGTCATTTTTCATTCTTCCTGGAAAAGCAAAACGCCTGCAAAACGCCTCAGCCTGTAAGGAGACACTCATGAGGTTAGGCGTGAATCGATCCAATTGCAGGCGGGTTGCAAATAGAGGGTTGCAAGATGAGACACGATGGAACCAGAATATCGGCGTGGCATCAGCTGCTATCCGTACCTATTAGTTGTTTGTTTCTTAGTCAAGATAACGTGTGAGCTCGAGCTGCGCAACTACCTTACCTTAGCTACTGCGGTGCGAGCTAAGCACCGTGAGGTCTGTCTAGATGCGAGTTAGCGCATACATTACACACTCTCCCGGGGGCCCGGTCGCCTTCCAGCCAGGAATTTACTTCCCGCCCGCCTTTGCCGGTCACACGACCAAATCGTTGGGGACGGCAGCCCCGGGGTGGGAGGGGGACACGAGCGGCGGCGAGCGGCGACGCGCAAGGCAAGAACGTGCCCGTTATGACGGATGCCTTTGCTCATTTTGCATCCCCCGCCTTCGGAGCTCTCTACCTTGTCTAACTTGTTGCTGAACATGGTTGTGTTGTTGAGTTGAATTGAAAGGAGGAACAGCAGACGAGGCCAAGTTGACAACTCGTTACTACGTGGCCCGTTATCGTTACGATCGATCAATCAACCAGAGTCGACTGCGAGACTCCGCAGACGGCCATGAACCACGTGACTGCCAACTCTGTACCTGTACCGACCGCAGGCCCATTTGGGTTCGAGGGGGATGACGAAGAGCGCAATGTCTGAAACACTCTCAATGACGACCATGGGCAGCCAAGCCAGCTGTACATAGTACGGGCGCTAGTCAGCAGCTTCTGGAGCATATACTAAGAGCTCGAATGGGGATGCTGTAGAGGGGTTAGATCAGCATTCAATCATCGGACGAAGGTTTGACGTTGAAGCCAAGGTCAGAGCCAGAGACGGGAGGGGCAGGAAGTCCAGTGCAACGCTGATTCGATACGACGGCAGGTTGGGATGGTTGTTGGCGAGCAGTCATCAACCGCTGGAATTAAAGGCTCTGTACATACATACAGCGCAGATCGTGAGGCCAAGGAGGAGACATGGACCAGCGTCATCTCAGATTACGATTGATGGCGTGCGAGATAAGGCAAGGTGTGTTGTGTGTTTGGTTACGGATACCTACGGAGACAGGTCCTGCCTGAGTCAAAACTAATCTGCATCCTCCATCTTTATCAAGGTCACGCACGGCATCTTATCACGGTTCGATTTGAGGTAAGGGGTGACAGGACAAGCTTGCAGAGGCAAGACTGAATCAGGGAACGGGCCCACGACACCTTTCGTCTTGTTCTGGAAAAAAGGGTCGCGGATGGGAAGGCGCTTGGATGCGTCGGGAACTCTGGAATCTGGGGGATTCGCGGACGCTGGTCTGTTCGTCTGCAGTTCCTCCCGCCCCAACTTCCCGGGATCGAATAATACGTGTACACTACTTCCAAGACGGCTTAGGATTGACGGTAAGGATACTGCGAAGGGGACTACGACGCGACACCTTATGGAGGGAGGGAGGAGGAGGAGGAGGAGGAGACCAACAGGAGGAGGAGACTCTCACTTGGCAACGACGGGACGGGCAAGAACACACTTCTGCCCATCTGCAGGTGGAAAGGAGTGCAGTGACATTCAACCAATGAGACAGAGACCAAGTGAGCGAGTGAAACAGAAACTCGAAGAATCCAGTCGAGAGATTGTGTGAAATTAACAGCCAGCCGCCCAGAAGGCCTGCCAATTCCAGCATGCAGCTCTACCGATACCTTACCTGTACCGGACAACGACCACCGTGCGGTGCTCCAAGACAGGACTGTGAGCTGGGGAGGACCGTAAGGTGACTGACCGCCTGGGACGGAGACGTTAAGAAACGGTGACGGTGACGGAGACGGAGACGGAGACGGAGACGAAAACGGTGAGCGATTCCAGACAAGAAAGCAACGGGCAAGGCTCCCATAAGGTATCCGTATCATCCCCCAAGCTTCAGAGTCTCGAACGTGGTCTGAATAGCTTGTCTCCGGAGCAGACAAGGGGAAACAGAGACAGCAATGTGGCAAGGCAAACGACAGCCAGCGCGACGCCATTCAGGTATGCATGGCAGTGACCCAGATGACGATGTTCTTCAGCCATGATCCAGGAATTGCTTCAAGAACACTGGATCTTTTGGGTCTGTTGCCACTCTATCTTTGGTAGCTCGGCCAGAAAGGGGACCTCTGTTCAGGGACCATCTGGGACCTTCAGGGGCGAGCTGAAGGCCCCATTACCTAACACAGCCAAGTTGGCCGGTTTATGTGAGGTGATGTAGCAGCCGAGATCCGATAACTTGGCTTGTTGATGAGGGTCCAGTATCCGCGTGGAGTCATTCAAAGAGTCAGAGGACGTAACGAGCCGAGAAGGACCCCTTTTCCAGACCCTCACGATGCGTCGGACGCAACATCTACACAGTAATACAGCGACATGTGCTGTCGTTCAGGTCCAGACAGACCTGAGAGGTAAAAGGTAAAAGGCACGTACGGATACGGCGATGGCGCTGCGCGACTCAGATTCAGAACTCGCAGCGGTGTCCATCAACGAATAGCTTCGCAGAGGGCGCTGAGCCATCAGGGTCCATGGCTGGCTCGGCCTGTCGATCCTTCTCTCTTGGTTCATTGCACGCTTCCCGCCGCACCAAGCGCAGAAGCGACGCAAATCAGGCTCAGTGTATCCGTAATGATACCTTAGGTATGGTAAGGTACACTGCGGTAGGTAGGTAATGTGAAGGGCCGGCTGGCATACGACTGGAAACTGCTGGGTAGCAGCATTAGCAGCCGTTTCTTTCTGCGGATCAGGGATTAGGTACCGATCTAGATTCGCGGTACGCGGCGACCATGTCGACATCGCGACTTCAGCTCGCTGATATGTACCTCGCGACCACGTACCCAGCCGTATGTCGACTGCCTCACAGCTATCTGCCAACGTACTACATTGACGTAGAAAGGGCTGGGCTGGCCGAGCGCTGTGGCTGTCAGGTCCAGTGCCTCACCTACCATGTAAAGTAGCCGGCAGCGGGCAGTGTAGCACAGCTGCGCCATACCTATTTCCCGATGATATTCACAGCCCACGCACGCACCGCACCGTCCTTACCATGCTGGTGTTGACGGGAAAGTGGGCGTTCCGTTCCTCACAGCAGTACTATGGTACCGTGATCCGGTGGTCTCAGTAGCATCTCGGAACATCTTGGTTGACGACCTTCGGAGTGCCCTTATTGAAGGCTCGCCATCTGGATACCGTAGTACGTCTTCCACGGGCATTTGACTTTGGGCGCAATCTATCTGTCTCCGTCTCGCCCTTGCTGCGATATACAAGACACAACACCCGGCACGTAGGACCCAGCATCCAACACCCAACACAGTACGGGCACGGACAACAACATCGAGTTGAGGACGCAAGAGGTGTCCCTCATTGTTCAACCCCAGACGGTCCCTTGTAGCCAGTCCACGAACAGTGTCGTCAATGGCAAGCAACGTCCCCCCAGGACGAGGAGGCTGCCAGCCATTCGCTCATTCATGCATCTCACAGGGTGTTCCCGACGCTGTAAACATTCGCTTCCCAAGCCCGTTGGCGCTGTTCCCTCGGTCCTCCTGGGTTAATGCGGTACTTATCAGGTTTGCAGAGCCCGCCGCCAAAATGCGTTAAATGTTGGTATCTGGCTATCTGCATTCGTCATAACCACTTCGCAGGGTGCGGCAAGGCCCTGATTGGTTCAAGTCGATTAAAGTTGACTGCACACCCTCCCCCATCCGCTTCCTGCGTTCTTCACTCATTGTTTTTGTTGTTGCTAGGTTCTGCGGGTTCTTAATGTTGTTGATGTTCTTGTTGTTGTTGTTTGTGTTGACAGAGTTGCCGCCCCCTCCCGAAATCTATACCTCGCCCCCCCGTGTTCATCATTGTCGGATTCCTATCGAAGACGATGGAAGGAGAAGGGAGACGGGGCGGATGATAGATGATGTCGTGCTCACCGGATGATCAATCAAGACTTGGTCATTAGGTCAGTCCAACGGGACGGGGTCGGGGTCTTCAGTCACGACCACGACTCACCCGCGCCGGGCCCGACAATGACCAAGTTCTAATAGTGAAGAACCCCGTTGGCAAATCGCCGAAGCGGGTACGGCAAACTGTCCGCTGTCCACTCCACACATACCGTGGGATAGGTGTACCTTACTGCGTAATGCTGGTTGTGTCGGCGTGGAGTTGCCTCGTTGCCTCATTCCGGCTGATGACTCTGTTTCCTCGCGGGCCATTCCCAGGTTTCGCGGGAGCTCAACAAGGGGACACCTGAGTTGCGGGACCCGAGATTGTGATAATGACGGGGCGCGGACGGACTGGCGGCAATGGCATGTCCAAGAAAGGGAAGCCTTATCCACAGTGTGCTATACCAGGTCACCTGGTCTTTGGTGATGCATATCTGTCTTCTGTACGGCGTCCCTACCTCTATCCGTCAGGTAGTGCTGGTCAGGTCTATCAACTTGGCTCTACCTTGGCCCCGTCAGTGCGGCAGCCAATATGCCGTTCCGTTATGTCACCGCCAGAAGTGCGGCGTCGCAGTACGCAGTATTATGATGACAGTGCACACCCTCCACCTCCCATGCCATGTCCAACGGGCAAAACGGAACAAAACGGAGTGACAGAGGCGGCAGCGAGAAACAAAACAGGCCACTCAGAGACAGGAGATGGAGGGGCCGGGCCGGGCTGAGCTGGCTGGGCTGGGCTGATGACCGTTGTACCCATCCGTAACTTGTTGACACACACAGCATACATACGTGGGATCATTCACCTTCACCTTCAGATACACTTCATGTCTTGTTCAAACACGAATGGCTGGTTTGTCGACTTGTCGGTCTGTCGGCCTGGCTCTGGCGTAGCATCGCGTCCCCGGTCCAGCCCAGATCAGAAAGCAAAACCCAGACGGCCAGACAACCAGCAACACATCTCATGCAGGAGGAGGACAAGAAACGACGACAAAGTAGATGTGGTCGACTAGGGGGTCTGCATTGTAGCCAGTTGGAAGTGAAAAAGGTGTCTGCAAGTTGGCCAAGCGTGCATACCGTCGTCCCACACTCGCTGCGTGGTAGCGCCATTCCTCCGTCTGCCATCCTGGTCTTGGTCTGCCTGCCCAACCATTCGTACCTTAGGTAGCGTAGCGTAGGTAGGTATGCGTACGTCCTCCCTCGTCCCATCTTCGAACGTACTATTGGTGGTGTGCCGTATGCTTGCAAAGGAAAGGAGAGCCCATGCTCCGTGTTCCTGCTGCATGCTTTCCCAGCTGGCGGCCACTCCGCCCCATTCGGATTAGAGATCCATAGCCAGGTACCTCGAGACACGTACTGCCTATCTTCACTCGCTGGCAGCTGGCTGGGTCGCCCACCGCCTCTCCCGGTCCCCCTTCCACGTCTTCCAGCGTCTTTTCACTCGGTGATGTACCTTGGGTACTTACTGCATTACATCTGTCAACTAAGATACTTCGGTTTTGCATGTTCAGATGCCTTTCGCAAAGGTACACTCATTCCCTATCTGAACCGGACACATGTAGCTCAGGTGGGTTTTACACTGGACTAGGTACCGAGAGGCATGTACTCGCTGCCAATCTCGCCTTGCTCCCCCGGTCTCACGCTGCTCACTCTCTCACTCTCGCTCTCTCTCTCTCTCTCTCTCTCTCACTCATTCACCTCCCTCTGCCTGCTTCCAGTCCTTCATTCTTCTTACCAAATCCATCCTCGTCCATCCTCGTCCATCCACCTCCATCTTCTTCTCTCACTGCCTGTCGCTCACACTCACGCTCTCGCACCCTCCTTCTTCGCCTTGTCTTCCCTGTACTGCCTACCCACCCTTTTTCCTTCGTCCAACCTGCTCGTACTGCTTCTGCCTCTCAGTCACACTCATCATTCTTCCTGCACTTACCTACTTTACTCTAATACTCCCCCTTCATCACCTTTGCCTCTCCTTCGTTTGACTCCCCTACTCTACCTACCCTTCCCCCCATCATTCATCGTCGTCAACGGCCTCTCTTACTCTCCTTGCTTGCTACCTCAGCCACCGTCCTCCTCTATCCGTCTCAACCTCCTCCCATCTTCACCTCTCCCTCTCTCCGACCTCCTTATCAAACCTTCACCCGCCAATTCCACTCGCGTCCACCGCTATCAATCAACCACCACCCGCGAGTCATATCTGCAAGCTATCACGCAATCAATCTCCGCCGAAGACTTGACCACCGTTCAACCCCGTCAATCATCGACAGAGAGAAAGACATAAGAGAAGAGAGGCTCCTTGTGACTTCGACTTCGACCTCGACCTCGACTTGGAATCGACATTGTCTCCACAGCCGTCGCTGTCAATCAACATCGACTCACACTCGTGTCCTTTGACTCACTCGGCCCACCGTCTTTGCCGTTCCTCAGCCCTCAGTCCTCGTGCTCCAACCAACAACCAACCTACCTACACATTCAAAAGGATCAAGGCCCCCGACCTTCTTCCATCTCGCCTCGAACGATCACTCCATCCGATCCGTTCTCCCACACGCTACCCAAACGCTCGAATGCTGCTGTAGCCAGCCCTGTCGCCGACACCGGTAGTCTGCTTGCTTGCAAGCCGTTGCAATTTCATATTCCGACGAAGCTACCCACGGCCTCCTCCGACCATCCACCTCGGCCTTTGTGCCAGTAGAGCCAGCAACCCGACACGCATCCTCAGCCATCAGCCCTGCCCACTCGACTCTCTCTCGACTCCTCTTGACTAGGACTCGACCTTTTCGCTTCGTACCGCGAATCAGCCTTCCAGTGCCGATCTCGCAAGCCACTTCTTCGACCTACGGGCCATCATTCTCTCCTCTTTCTTGCAATACTTGCTTTATTTCAATGTCCTCATAACGAAATCATCTTTGTTCCCCGGACTCGTCGACGTCCAAATCGCTTTACGACCAACCACTTCCACCAACAATCATCAACAGACCTTCGCTTTCATTTGTCCGACAACAGCAGAAAAAAATACCCATCAATGAGCCTCTGATACGTACGAATAGGAGTTAGATACCGCGTTGCTTCCTGTTAGAACTGCCTTTTCAAACCTGTATATTCTTTTGGCAACACCTCTCCGCCGCCACTTCCTCCACCTTCACCGACAACAACGACATCACACTCCTACACCTTCCTCGACAACCGACAACAATCCGATTCTGCCTTCGTCTTCAGCAAAGGATCACTGAAAAGCGGGAAAATCTTGTTTTACGGCTATATCATCGTTTCTTCGTCTCCGCGTTGTTCTTTCGTTCGGATACCCTTGCTCCAACAACTCGTTTCCCCCGTTTCGACATGGCATGCTTGAGAGACGACTTTCAAAATGGCGTGTTGCTCGACGGTCGGTATAAGACCATCTCTCCCCTCAACCATGGCTCTTTCGGCATGGTCTTCATGGCCAAGGACATGCACACCAACGAGACCGTTGCCATCAAGTGCTTGACCAAGAAGGCTGCTGCCGATGATGCCGGCCTCGACTTCGCCATTGACGAGAAGTCCGAGGAGCTCGCTCTCCACGGCCAACTCGGTGCGCATCCCAACATTGTCAACCTGCTCCGCTCCTTCGAAACCGAGGCCCACCTTTACATTGTCCTCGAGTTTTGTCCCCAGGGTGACCTGTACGAAGCTATCCGGAACGGTCGTGGACCCCTGGAGACGGAGCATGTTCGACAGTTCATGCTGCAGCTTGTCGACGCGGTTGCCTACATCCACGCCAAGGGTGTTTACCACCGTGACATCAAGCCGGAGAACATCTTCCTCACCCAGTCTGGCGCCATGAAGCTGGGAGACTTCGGACTAGCGACTACTGAGAACTGGACGCTTGAGACAACCGTTGGCAGCGATCGCTACATGGCTCCCGAGCAGTTCGACTCCGCTGGTGAGGGATACTCCCCCGCCCAAGCCGACATTTGGGCCATTGGCATTTGCCTCCTCAACATCCTGTTCTCACGCAACCCCTTCACCACCCCCACCGAAGCTGATCCGCTCTTTTTGGACTTCTCGCGCGACAAGCAGTCGCTCTTCGACGTATTCCCGTCCATGTCGCAGGATACCTATGAGGTCATTGTCCAGTGCATGAACTTGGACCCCAAGAAGCGATCCTTGGTCGGCGCTCGCGCCGCTCTTCAACGTCTGGTCAGCTTCACCACCACCGAGGAGGATGTCGATGAGTTTTGCTCTGCTGAGCGTCACGTTATGGCTAGCGCGAACCGCGAGCCTCTGCGCACTCCCTCCATCCAGAGCCCCCAAGTCGATCAAGGTGCTTTCCCCTGGGCGAAGGCTCTGCATGCGAGTCCGCCCCAGCCGATTCGCCAGCTTAGCGCTATCCCCGACGACGAGAGCTACACCGAGGATTTATTCTCCAAGTCGGGGGGGACCTTGGATTGGTTCAGCACGGCTCAAACCCCGTCAATCTCGTCCATTCTCGACTCGAGTCTTGGTGCTTCGATGAAGTCTCTTCATATTGGGCGCCCCATGAAGGCGGCTCCTCGACCGATTCCAAAGGTTTCGCCCATGGCCGGTTCGCTGCCGATCAATATGAACAAGCCTCGCGGCAACCTGTCCTCCATGTCCTTGGTGTTCGGTCGTAAGGACGACGTTTCCAAGAGCTGGAGCGACATGTGGGACGAGGATGAGGAAGAGGAGGAGGCTGAACGCAACAGGCAGACGCAGTCCCTTCAACAGCTCAACTCGAGGACCTGGAGCCACGACAGTAAGGCTGATGACAAGGACGACTGCGAGACGGTTGACGCGACTCCGCTTGCGACTACTCCGCAGCGTGCTCACCACGACACTGTCAAGATCCACAACGACATTGACAGTGACTTGGTGGTCGATGGATTCTTCTTCCAGGATGCATCCCCCCCAAAGTCGAAGCCTATGCTGCCGCTCCGTCAGTCATCCCCGAAGCGTAATGAGGCCGACAAGTGGAGTAAGCTTGGGGAACGTCGCCGTGCGTACACAGGCTCATCCCCATCCAAGAAGTCGGGCGACTTTGCCCGACAACAACGCGCAATCGGCCTGGGTTACAATTCATACGCAGCTGGAGTCTGGGATCCCTATGCACACAACAACACCAACATTCATCACAAATCGCCTAAGGAAAAGGTTAGGGAATGCCCCTGGAATAAGGGCAGAGATTGGAATTACTGGCGCCGGGAGAAGCGCACTGATCTCGCAGACGTCGAGTGGGTTGGTGGCTGGCAGGAAGCTCATTCCTAGCCGGACCATCTCTTGTGGTTGAGTTTACTCTTGCAGGACACTGCCAGGCTCTTTGGCTTTTCGGCCGTGATAAACTACGGCTTGGTGGCCAGAGACGTTGCGCTTGGAACCTGTTGGATGATACAACTCAACTCGCTTTCTGTGTATTAGATATCTCCAGATTAATGAACAATACCAGAAGTTACCCACTCAAATGTTCTTCAAACCTTCGTGATGAGCTTGCTGCGAAACTTGAGTACGCGTGTGCATTCTAGGTCGTCTCGAAACCTTGTTCTTGACACTAATCACGTCGCGCTCGTACCTAGCGACGAGGCAAAAGTAGAAGCCAGCGAGCTGCCACTTCCGAACGTGTGGGATAGCTATATCGAAAGCCAGCTACATCAGTCACACTATGCAACGGCAGCACGAATTCATATCGTTCGTCACAGCATCTAACTTGGGTTGCAAACCGAGGCAAAGCAAGTATTGTTCCCAAGACTCTGCGATCATGTTTTGCAGCACCGCCCATACTGCAGTTTCGTGGATACCACCTCGCTAGAGCTAGATACGCGCCGCCGTCGATTCATGTAGTCAAGACGTCTTCTAACCTATAGGTTAACGATACTGCTAGGCGTCGGTGAGTACCTCGAAGTGTTCCTTGGACACTGTTGCTCGGGTCACAGCGAAGTGTGCCGTAAGGGAGTTAGCTTCCCTGTTGATTAACCTTCCTTTCTCCTCTGTGAGAGGTATGACTACGTTTCGTGGCCCGCGATTCTTGATCCGCATGGGTATATCCCCTTTGACTAGGCAGCAAGTTAGCAATGGTGAAATACGACCTGCCCGGTCTGGCGCCTCTCCCGTAGCAATGACGGTGACATGGGTTTGTGTATCGTCGCACCTGTCTGTACACGTTCCCTGGCAAGTGTTGCCAACCACGCGACAACTGAAGCCCGCAGCACAATCTCATGTTTTCGTCAGCCAGTCTGTCATTCCGACTATTGATTGTGATCTCTGCTATTGCCGATGCTGCCCTTGACCTAGTGTTCCTGCTGCGGCCATCATCCTCGGACCATTCCTCACGAGTAACCATGACTACGGCCACCGCAGCTCACGTGATGCGGAGCATAGATACACTCGTGGCGTTCGCCATGTTTCCATCCCCGAGAAGTCGGCAACGATGGCGGAGAGTCTTCCCCCAGCCGACCTGGATGAGCGCGTAGTGACATGACATGACACGTCCGCAGCTTGACCAATTCGACCAACTCAAAGTCACGCAAGTAAGGCTTCCATTTGCGAACATAGCAAGATCTCATGTATGGCATTACTGGCATCAACGCATGTCACCCGGAAAACGTAGATACACCCCCAACCAATACGATAACTATATGCATCATGCGTGGCAAAGAAGCACTTCACACCGGCATCGAGCCCAGATGCAACCGACGCCATGCAATAAACGATGGGTAGAGAGTACGCCATAGATGCAAAACCAACTCCATAGACGATCTGGATGATCACTCCGCGCCGATAAGACTCTTGGGAAGGAAGGCCCAAACCGTGCCCACCACCGACAAAGCGGTCGAGATGAGCATGAGGACGTAGCATAACAGCCTCTCTCGGGGGGTGATTTCCTTGTCGAACAGCTTGACGTAGAAAGCAAGAGGCAAGCTGAAGCTGGTCAGAGAAAAGGAGTCCGAAGAGGTCGGGGACGGATGTTTGGACTTACAGTACGCAAATGGTGAAGCACAAGGCGCTACCCATGAACGCCATGATGCTGTCGAAAGCTGGGAATACGATGGAGATGACGAGGAAGACAAAGATGGTGACTACTCTGATGGCAACCTTCATCACACCCCGAAACGTCGCGGATCGGCCAACCATGACCTGGTTGTCGGAGACCGCCTGCTGGTGGATGCCGGTCAACACCTCCAGTGTGGCAATGATGGGTCTGGCGTTGAGCGGGATCTTGGTCAGGGGAATAATGGCGATGAAGATGCACAGTAGGATGCTGAGGGCACGAGGGTAGCCGCTCGTTCGGAGAATGTTGGCAGTGATCTCATCCATGACATTGTCACCGTACATGAGGAGGCCTACGACAGCGGTGAAGGCGTCCAGGAGATACTGATCCCGAGTTAGTCCTAGACAAACAGCGCTGATATCACGAATGCTGCTTACCACCGACGAAAACACCGTCTTCACAGCCCTAGGATACTTGTGCGGATGCCGCATGTCCCTGTAAATCTAGTAGAATCGTCAGCAGAGCCACCAAAGACATAGGGGGAGTCATAGACTTACGTTGGGGAAAACGCTATGGCCGCCCCAGGGACTCATCAGTAGACCAAAGCTCAACGGCAAGGTGCCCCAGTTGGCTGGGAAGAGGTAGGTTGTCGCAGGCTGAATGAGTGAGCCGGGGGTGGTTGGCTTGATTAGACCATCGACAACCAAAATCAAGACGACTGTGCTGTGTGAGCCGGCGAATCGGGCCAGAGGGACGGTGAGTTGGACTTACTGCTCATGCAACACAGAATGCCAATGACGCTGGTGAAGCTCAGGAGTCGGAGAGGAAGGAAGTTCAGGGGCACCATGACCAAAGAACAGATGACCTTCCACGTGTTGACGCTCAGGAACCCCGGGAAAAGTAGAACCAGGGAATCGGCAAAAAGAACGATCAAAGCGACACACGCAGCCAACAACTCCATGGTAAACAGGATACTCGTGGCAATCCGTGCATTGCGACCATACGAGATGTACGCCAGATCGGAGAAGGTGATCAAGCTGGCGTCCAGGTCCATGCATTTCGCCAGCAGCTTCGCAGTGTAGGCAGTGACGGCGGCAGATCCGGCCAAAATGACCATACCGCAAATCCAGCCAGCGTACTTGACGCCCATGGGCAAGCTCAAGAGGCCCACGCCAATGAGCACGCTACGCTGCGTGTTAGATTTGTTCTTGATGGATCAGGAGGCGGATACGTACTTGATCGAGTTGAAGATGGTCTGTGGCAAAGTCGACTGGCCCTCTACGGTAAGAACGATCTTGCCGTCCTGCTCAACCTCCTTCACCAGAATGCGAGGGTGCTCTCCGTCCGGTACGTTCCCACCTGCTTGCTGTTGTTGGCGCCAGAGCTCGCCAGCCTGGGCCATGGACGGCGCGTCTACGTCGGATATCGTTCCGTATGTTTGGTATGAGCCGTAGCTCCCAAAGAGAGGCGGGGTAGCCAAGTGCGGCGCAACTGCGAAGATTGACTGTGACGGCCGGCGGCCGCTGCCGAAGCTAGATCGACGAAGGGCGCCCGACATTTCGTCGTCGACAGCCTTTCGTTCCCTGTCGCGGAAGTCCGTGTATGACGAGTTGTCCGCCGCAACAGAGGCAGAAGAACCATTCTGCTGCGAAGAGCTTGCGCCGTTTTCAGGCGTCGCCTCCAGGTGCTGTCTCAGCAACGAGGTTCTGGGGTGGGACTCGGGTTCGACATGGCTACGGGAGTAGTCGAGCGCTTCGGCCGACGAGGAGGCAATCGGGGCCTGGTCGGGGGCGAAAACAAAGGAGGGCCTCTGAGGAATAACTTCAGCGAAGCCTGCAGCACGCGCCCAGCTACGGGTGAAGGAGCGGATGCTGTTGACGCCGCCAATATCGGTAATAGCAGCGAGGTGTCGCGTTACTGAGGACCTGGGCGCGGGGAGTTAGCGAGGCGTCGCACGAGACCAACGATGGCAGCAACGGCCAACCGCAGAAACTTTTTGCAAACTCACCTTCGACGACGCAGACCGTGGTGACTGCTACCATAGCCATCCTCCTCGTCGTCGCCGAGGAGCGACTGGTCTTCAGCGACGGCGTTGGAGTCGATACTAACGGAGCGTTGGGGTGATGCGCCCCGTTCGTACTCATCCCACGTCGATGGGTTTCTCGAAGCCATGGATGGGTACGACTCGTCAAGCGCTGGAACACGCGTCGTGGGCAAAGTTGGGGTCTCGAGACAGTTGATCCAGACAACAGTACAGAAACGGTAGATGCGCAAGAAGAACACACAATAGAGTCGAGCGTCGCGCGGCCACGACTCTCTCTCTCTCTTTTTTTTTCCTGTGGTCTGCGCGGGCGTTCGGACGTATATAGCAGTTGGCGCTACGGACTGGCCGTGCCTTGCTTCCTACACAATAGGCAAAGGCGTGTATCGATAGCTCGCAAATCGACCTCTACCCCCCCTGGGCGGTCCAAGTGGAGACGAGTCGCGGGAGATTGAGATGGTGCTAGCGGAGTGGGCGTTCGGAGCCAGGTTGTCGCAGGTAACGGGTGATGTTCCAACTGGCCGCTCCACGTCGAGTGGATAGGAGGGCGGACGACAGAGATAACGGGTTCAGGTTACGTCGCGTGGTGAGGAGAGGAGAAGAGAGAAGAGAGGTTTTTACCAGTTCCTTCTTCGAAGCGTCGAGCGAGTGATGAAGAGAGAAGAGTCGCGGAGAGTTGCAGAGAAGTCGAGAGAATGTCGAGAGAAAACTTGAACATGGGCGGAAGCCAAGGAATCCCGATGGTGGGAGAAAAACGCCCCCCGACAGCCGACCTCGACCTGGTTTTTGAGTTGTGAGAGGCAGGGTGGAAAGACGCTGAGGGCGGAGACGGGAAAAGAAATCGGATTGCAGGGCGCAGTATCCGTTCCGTGGGAAGTCATGACTTTAAGAAGCCCACGGTATGCTTGTGATGGACGCTGGAAAGGTTAGGTCGGGTCATTGTTGTTCTCTAGTCATTGGCAGATCTCATAGTCCCATATCTATCGGAGCTACATGGCTAGGTAGCATTCCTAGGAAGTGATACGGCAACACACCCAAGTCAAAATCAGAACCGATAAACTCAGGTATCGACCGAGACAGAAGATGGTCGAAGCAAGGATGAAGACGGGGACAAGGGGCTGTGATCTACTACACTACGACGGCAAAGAACCTACCTAGGGTAAGGTCGGTAGGTAGGGTAAGGTAAGCGTATCTCAGCGACCGGACGACAGAGTTTGAAGAGTCAGCTGGTGTCCGTAAGGATGTGCAGTATCTGCATCTTGGTTTTGATGACGCCGTCTGCATCGTCAAAAGTTGGCTGTCTTATCGAGTCCTGGCTCGTGGTTGGACAATTGCCAGCCGTCCGCCCTGCAACTTGCAAGGCTTTGCAGCGGCCAGAACCACTGACCCCAGCACCCCCAGCTCCACTCCACTGCATGCCACCCGACCGCACCACCGTTTGCCCCAGCCATCCGTCCTTCCAGGTTTTCAAGCCGTCCTGAGGATATCCATGGATGTCCACGGGTATGCCTTCCTTTCCATCTCCTCACATCGGTTACGTAAGGTACCTTACGGAAGACGGTTTCTAATGGATATCGTCCTTCTTCTTGCACTGCGCCATTGCTCACTTCACTACAGAGGTACTGACTGCGTAGTAGCAAACGGGGGAGGGGTGTTCTTCCCGGTACTCCGCTATCCACCGCGACTTGCATAAAGCCTTCTTCCCCTCTTGTGTTGCCACGTGACACAATACGACATTCATTGCCGCTGAGACCTGTTTGTGCGGTGTAAGTGATGCCATCACGACTTGAAATGCCCCGAACTAATATGTGTCCAAAGCATGACAATTCTCGAATCCCTTGATCATTGGCTAGAGACTGAGGGATCATTCTGCGAACCATCCCGCACCAACTCACTATTCGCAAAAGTTTGCTCTGTTTCTTGGCTCGGGAATGCTCGAGCCTCGTGCTCACATGGTCGCGGTCTGGATAGTTACACAATAGTTCTTCCGTCTGAAGAGACTGCGAGCTGTAAATCAGGTCCAGAAATGTCGCAAATCGAGCCCCGTGACGCTACCTTACGCTAGTCCGATCGTCCAAGACGATCCATTTCGACCACAGACGGCCCGTCGCACGGTTCCCTCCTTTCTTTGTCTCGGCATCTGCCTTCTAAACCGCCGTTCGTCACCTCCAAAGGCTTCCATCTGCAATACATCGCTCAGTGGGAGGGAGACATGACTGGTTACGGATCATGGGAGAGGGCCGAAGGGGTCTTGTGTCGCTTGAGGCAGGACTAACCAGAATAGATTTTACTGGATCAAATCTAAACTCAAACACCTGTGCGAATAGGGAAAACCGTTGCTATCCCATCATTGCCGCATACCTATCTTAAAAAATACTCCTATCCTCTTCCCACGGTACCTTTAAGGACCTACGCACGCACCTTGCCTGACTGGCACCGTAGGCACCTGCAGCAAATCAAGAACGTAGGTAGTAACGTCAGATCCATTTCTGTCCAATCATCGCCTGTCTGCTAGCACGGACGCCGCATGCCCGCCATCTTTTTCCACACTCAACTCAATTGTCTTGAACGGCATTTCACCAAGCACCAAGGCAAAGCAAGGCAAGGCAAAGTTCAACTCGTTCGTCCGTTGCGATATGTTGCCAGCCGGCCCAGAGGTCGATCCATCCGACGGCCGCGGTCCAGACGAGCAAATTTCAAGCGCCCTGTCCCCCCTATTCCACATTCTCGACAGCTTCCATCACCGCAACAAAAATCAGCATCGCGTCGCTCACTGGTGGTCCCAGTTCGGCATCCTACGCCGCGCCGTGACGAGGCTTCACGACGCCTTCGTTGCCCGCCTCCGCACCACCCAGGCCCTGAGTTTCAAGAAGCAGAGACAGAAGCCGTCCAAAGCCAGACAGACACTTGATGAGGACATTGCCGTCAGGGTGAAAACCCTCGTCGATGCAACAATTCCGTCGTCTTTCTTGTAAGTCGAACTAACTCTCGGGTTCAGATCACCCTCACAACAATGGCAAAGTGCTGCCGTGCTCACGCTCATGACCGAACAGAACCTTCACACAATTGACTGCAGACAACCAACATGCCGCCCTTGGCTTGGTTCTCTTAGGCGTCCTGGCCAGCATAAACTCTGCAATCGCCCCCTTGGTGGCTCATCAGGATGAGCCTGGCCAAACCGCGCCTTCAACGTCTGTCCCGTTGGCTGGGTCGGCGAACGAAACCAAGAGGGATGCCCGCCCTGTGGATCTCGGTGTGGCCGTGCCCCGAGATCAGCTCCGTCTGGCTATCAACGCCGGATCTCGGCCGGAACCACAAGCCAAGGACACCAAAAAGCCGAAGAAGCGCAAGGTGACTACTCTCGTCGACGATGTGCCGACCACCAAAGACAACGGAAAGACAGAAAAGAAGCCCAAGAAAAAGTCGAAAAAGGGCGATGAATTTTCAGACCTGTTCAGCTCACTCATGTAGACTCAAATTCTTGAATTGCAACATCAGCAAAATTCATTATGCAAAACTTCAAATCTTTCATTAGCGACGGCTGTTTGCAACGATACCCCGAGATATTCCTGCCCATGCGCCCGTACTGTCCAGTCCGTCTGTTTGACCGATGGTCCCCAGGCAGGAATGGGGACAATGATAACCTCCTCATCCACTTGGCTTACCAAATCACCTTCGCATTTTACCATTTACTGGTATATGTGTTGTCTTTACCCACGGGCCTCCTCCACCGTTTGCAGTCCCGTCCGTTTCCTATTGAACGCTGCGGTATGACCAGATGCGAGCCCGCATGTCTCCGGAGCCGGTAGCGAAATAGCCACCCGTCGGACTCGGTGCGACTGAAATAACGGAGTTCTTGTGGCCCTGGAGCATGAGCTGCGTAGCTCCGGTGCGAGGGTCCCAGAATTGCACACCGCGGTCCTTGGAGCCAGACATGACCCAAGCAGCGTCAGGAGTGAGAGCAACAGAGAGAACAAAGTCCTAGAGCAGATTAGCACACAGCACAGTATCCAAACATCGACGTCACGCTACTCACCCTGTGGCCCTCGAAAGTCTTGACGCAGCGACCGCCCTTAGGGCCGGGGTTCGGCAGGCCTCGAGGCGTGCTGAGCTCCCACATCTTGATGGTCTTGTCCAGACTACCACTGACAAGATCCCTGCCATTGGGCGAAAATGCCACGCTGTAAACACTGTCCTTGTGGCCGTCGGGGCCCTCGAGACGCTCCAGCAGATAGCCCTGGTGAATGTCCCAAACGCGGACGCTCTTGTCCAAGGAGCCGGCGGCGACATACTTGGTATCGGGGGAGATGGCGACAGTGGTAACACCGTCCTCGATCGTGAGGGTGAGGGTGTTGGTGCCCTGCTCGATATCCCAAAGACGGACGGTTCTGTCCCCACTTCCGGAGGCAATCGTGCGACCGTCGCGGGCGAAGTCTAGAGAGTAAATGTCTTGCTCGTGACCGGAGAAGGTGTTCCGGATCTGCCTGGACTGAATATCCCAAACCTGGAAATTCGGTTAGCCTGCGCGTTGACGCTAGCGGGTGCGGTACCAAAACTCACTCTGATCAACTTGTCCTCGGCACCGGTAGCAAGATACTTGCCATCGGGGCTGAAGCAGACGCTCCTGATGTAGAGGTCGCCAGTGATGTCAACGCTGTCATCCTGGAGGACGCAGAGCTTCTCGCCAGACTGGACGTCGTAAATTTGGGCGGATCGGTTGCATCCGGTGGCGACGTATTTGCCGTCGTGGCTAAAGCGCACACAGCAGACAACGCTCTCGTGAGCAAGAGTGTGCACCAGATCGACGTCCAGCATGCGAGGAACGTGCTGGTTGAAGATGACAAACCAGTCGTGGCCAGACTTCTTGGAGTGAGGGGGTAGGCGATCGGGATCAAGGTCTCCAAGAGCGTTTCCCACCGGGGGAGCATGGGGGCCCCCCATGCGCGCGTGGTCGGGCGTCGGGTGGCTGACCTGGGGCGACTGCGTCGCACCGGGGAACGGGATCGGGGTGTTGATCTGGGGAGTAGCCGGGCCAACAGCGGCAGGCGGCCTACCGATCCCCCGTCTACCGGGGCCAGGCGACGCGGTGCTCTGAGGAGGTTGCGATGCGAGGCCGTTGGATACAGGGCCCTGGGGATATTGCTGAAAAGGAGGCTGTTGCGATTGCGGAGGAGGAGGGGGAGGCGGGACGGGCAGTCCGGGAGGGCCTTGAGCCATCTGATGCTGCGGTCCCATCTGCTGGTCCTGGGGCGGAGGAGGGGGGGGAGGGGCCAGCTGGCCCTGGCCGCCGCCGGTCATGATGCCGTTGAAGAGGCCATTGCCAGGCGCGATGGAGGGGGGCTGTTGCGACGGGCCGGCGTGAGGAGGAGGGCCGCCGATGCTGGGGGGCGCGTTTCCGCGAGCTCCCTCGAGTTGGCGACGGAGCATGGCAATTTCTTCCTCGTACCTGTTGGAAGACAGAAGTGTGAGCAATTTCGCGCCTTGTGATGAGGGGTTTCGCATTCGGTCGCGTACTTTTGCTTCAGATTCATCTGCGCCTGTTCCATCGCGTAAACCTTTTCTCTGACAAGCTGCATTTCCTGGACTTGAGCTTGGACTACGAGAAGGCTGTTAGAATGGTTTGCGGAGGGGTGTCGAGCGCATGTGTCTTACTCTGGTGCTCATATCCCTCAGTCGTGCGCATCTGCGAGTCGAATTCAGACCTGATCTGGTCGAGGAGCTCGTTGAGGCGGGCCGAGTTATTGGGGGGCACCGCGCCCATGGCGCGATGCGGATACATGGACATTGTTGGTGAAGATGGTGGATGCCGTCGGCCGCGTTCAGGTTGGTGATGATAGGATCGGGCGTCGACGATAGACTGGGCCGGTCGCGATCAGGTTGGTGACGATGATGGGAAGTGGTGGTCGAGGCTCGGAAAATTTGGGCGTCGCCGCAATGGGCCCCCTTCTGTACGGCGGCGGGTGCAGAAGCAAAGGCGCGGGTTACCTAAGATTGGGCAAGGTCTGGGGTTTTTCCAGACTGGCGTCGGCGGTAGACTCCAGTTAGGGAGACGCAGGTGGGCGCGCGATGCCGATGCCAATGCCGATGCCGTTACCGTCGGGGTTGGAAGTCGACGGGACGTCAAGGGGGTGGTGTTGAACTCGATTGATGGCGATGATGATGGTGATGCTGCGCGCTCGTGTCGAGGTTGTCACGGCGGATGGGGAGAGGGAGGAAAAGAGGAACAAAAAAAAAACAAGAAGAGGAAGAGAAGAAAAAGCTCGGGTCAGGAAGGAAAGACAGGAGCTGGAAGAGGCTGGCGAGTGGAAAGAGAGGAGAAAGCCCAGGCCAACGTACCAAGTATCGGTTGGAAAGAGAGAAGCAAAGGTGTGGGTGTGGTGTGTGCTGTGTGTAAGGTAGGTGGTATGGTGGCATCTGTGGTGTGCCTCCCGGTCCGGCTAGGTGCACAGGCAGAGGCAGGAAGCCACCTAAGGTACTGGACCTTAGGTAGAGACGGGGAGCCGCCTGCCCTGGCCCCTGGGGAGGAACTGCTCTGTGCCCGCCCAAGGTGGAACCAGGCGCACGCCAAGTGTTGGAAGTAGCCGGCGGAGTGAAACTACATGACGAGCGGGTCACTCGGTACAAGTGCAGACACTGACCGAACGCTCTCCTCGGGGTGCAATGAGCGTCAGTGGGGGTTGAAAAAGTCAGCGTCATTCGAGGTACCGACCGGGGTGAGGAAGCTGACGGATACAGGTACCTGCCGGGAGACAGCTACTCTCCCAGCATCAGGTCTGTGCGCTCTATTCTTTTTTGGAGGGCACCGGGGGGTTGAGCTGAGGTGGTTCCAAAATGTGGATCTCTACCGTCCATTCCCATGTGGCGCTTGATTTCTTCTAGAGTGAACCCAACCTAAGTTTCAATCTGGGTAGTGAGCGGGTCCTAGGCACGCAGCCGACGGCGACTCAGGGTTGCGGCAGGACGTGGACCAGGGCAGGGGTAAGGTACCTTACAGTGCATGTGGGGACTCGGTCGTCGGAGTGGGCCTTTCTTAGTGAGGTGGGGTTCATCGCTCCCGTACATGGACGTGAAGTGAGTGTATTCGTACCTTGCCTACCTACCTACCTACCTACCTTACGCGGTAAGGTACCATACCTTACTTTACGAATACCAACATCAGTAATAGTTGTTTACTGAGGCAGCTTTTATCTACTGTAGCTACCTACCTTACTATGTACCTCACCGGCTTTTTAAAGTCCTGCCCTGGCTTCTTGTCGCGTTCTAATAACCACAGTTGCTGTTTGCGGTTCTGATATCTCTTGGGTTCCCGGCCACTTCCGTCGATTCGCAACACAACATCTACACCATCAATTCGGTAACTCACTCTGCAGCATAAGAGATTCGTCAACCAAGACGGGAGCCATTTGTCAACAGCACCAGGCGGGCATGCGACATCGGGCGCTCTGAGAGTAAGAATAGCCTGTCAGACTCGAAATGGACGTCTGAGAACTGGCGTCTCAATGGCTGACCGGGCCTGCCTTTTGCCTTTGTGGCGCCGTGTCTTTGTCTCCCTTCCGATTGCATTATGCTAAGATAGATGACGAAGAGGCTCCCGACTTGCCAATTTCGTCGTTGGCAAATTCAAGCCCAAGTCGCTTTCTTGCATACATGTTACCGATGCTTGTTCCTCCTGGCTGCCCGCCCAAGAGAGCCCCACAGGAAACAGATGCACATGACTCCAAGGTAGGTAGGTATCTTACTGCAGCTACTATCGTCGCCCCCAAAGGCCGTTCGTAGTGAGTTTGCGGTAGCTGCGCACATCAATATCATCAACGGATGTCATGCCCGCAGTGGAAAGTCGAATCAACGTGCCGTAACACGTTATTGGCCAAGCATTGCCGGGATGACGGCGCAAATGGGCAATCATCGTGAAATGCAGCGGCGCAGCCTGCAGATGCATCCGACAGACACCTCGCACTCACGCACCGTGACACAAACCACACAGGGCGTTGAGAGGGAGGGTGTCTGACGGATACACTACTGCGGCACTGTACTATGTAGACTGATGAGGCTGCAGCATGCGTTAGGAGCAAGGAGTGGGCATTGATGTGGACGTACTATGTAGGCGTGGGCGTGGGCGTGGGCATGGGCGTGGACGTTTTGAGTTGGGGGTGATGGTTGAGACAGACAGAACAATCTGCTGGCAAGCACGCCGTACTACCTTACCTTACCTTACAGTAAGCTTGAGGCGAGGATGAGGGCTGAGCGGGTCGAGATCTGAGAGGAGAGTTATCCGTAGTTGGATTAGGTCGGATTGGGGGTGTGTGTCAAAGGGTAAGGGTACATGTGCTAGTAAGGGGCGATGTGATGGCAGGGTCAGGGTCAGGGTGAACCGTGAGAGTTCTGTGTCTGTGGTGGATCGTCTGGTCTGGTGTCCGCCGGCCAAGATGGAAACACGGGGGGAGAGTTTTGACGACGTCTGAGGTCTGAGAACCAGAGGAGCCTCGCCTCGCCTCGTCTACATTATTGCAGGTGGTTTTCACCCAAAAATGTTGCTGATGAGCGCGTGGTAAACATTAGAGGGAGTAGACGATGCTCGGTGAGAGCAAGAGGTGGGATAAGATAAGATGGAGATGCTAAAGCGATGGGAGTTAGCACGTACGTTATTAGATATTGGTCGTCGTTATTTCTTTTCCCCGATCGTATTGGCAGTCTATTACATAGGTACACATTATGTATCACAGGTCTATTCGTTTGTCTTCTTACTACGGTAGCTTAACCAGAAGATCAAGAGATGGTAAGGTAAGCTGTATAACACAACAGATGCCAACAATAGACGCAGCTGCAATCGCATTTCAGCGCCAGAAGGGAGAAGGGGAGGGGGAAAAAACATTCTTGCATGCATTGGCCGCACACCATGCCGTGCCATGCCATGCAGTGTCTGCACCACCCACCAACACCCACACTTGGCTGTAAACTTCAGAGCTGCCGTCGACTTAGGTGACTGCGGATACGTGGGGTATTCGGAGCTGCAACAGAGGACGAGGACCTACGGATACCTACGGATGGATATTCCACACCACCACTTGACGACACTTTCTTTTCCTCACCTTTTCTTTCTTGTGTTCTTGCTCAGGTTGTTCCGGGATACGCGCCCACGCCCAATCCGGCTCTTCGGCATCGACGGGATCAGAGACGAGCTCCGAGTGCAACACATCTCACCCTCGATGTGCGAATCTAAACAAACACCCCGTGAAGCGAAGCTGCGACCAACCCCTCTCCCTCTCAACGGCACCTGAACTTGTTTGACCTTGACAGTCCGGTCCGGCAAATGCGGAGCGACTTTGACTTTTATCTTGAGTGTCAAAGTCAGGAAGAACCCGAAGACGGGTCGGGCACTGGCACTGGCACTGGCACATAGTATTTCGGTCGAGTGTGGCCCCGTCCAATGTCTATTCGTACAAGGTTCCAACGCTCCGATCTGGCATTTCACCACGCGGAGCTTATTTCAGACGCACCACCTGCAGATCATCATGACGGAAGCCTACAGAGTATAGGTAAGATGGGGATGAAGACTTTGCGGGTGAAAGGACTGACTGCCCTCGGCTTCGTCATCATACTTGTCCCTTCCATCAGCTGACGGCTCGGCGAAGCAGGGACACTGGAGGAATAAGGCGCGTTCGGGTCACAGTAAGGTACTTCGTATTCGAACTACCTTACCTACCTTAGTAGGTTGCCCTACCTAGCGTTAAAGACTGAGGTGTGGGTGGTGGGTTAGGTGAATTGGACCACGACGCAAACCCTTTGTGATTGCTGAGGTAATCAACACACAAGATAAGCACTCTGCATCAGGCCCGTACCTTGGTACCTGTCTAAGGTACTGAAGCTTCCTGATGGAATGGAACTGGACGTGTCAGAGCAGACACCGGTCATACGCCGGGGCTGTGCAGATACCCATTGGGGTCGGCTGGGTGAGACTCTCTACACTCACCTCAAGGCAAGGTACCTAATCCATCCACTGGGACCTTTTGGATAGAGCAGCGTCTTTTTGCTTAAAGTTGACCTTATTCGCAACGGCCCTCCCACCCTACCTTGTGCCCGTATTCCAATGCGTGGGGTTGGCGAGAGTCGAGTGCAGCGGGTAGATGGTGATCGCGATTCCAAGGAAGACAAGCCATCTTTGTGGAGGTCGGCATGTTTTTGACATGGGACGATTCGGCTCGAGGGATTTGAGAGAAACTTGGAACGTCCAAGGCCAACCAAGCCCGCCTGTGAAGAACCAAGCGGCCAGACACGGCTCGTTTCAACGTCTTTTGAAAACGTTCTAGATGTCGCTTGCGGGTGTACTGCGTGGTGAAGTAGCATACGTGCCGGCGTGTCGGGGGGCGGCGCAGGTTCCAAGATCAGCATGGAGATGCAGGGTAACCTTGGTAGGAAACATTCTTTTCTGATTCTACGGTGAGATCTGTCGTTGTCGCGTAGGTCCCGTGTTCCATGGTCGTGCCGTGCGTGGGTGGGAAATCTCCGCCATGTCCGACCGAGAACCCACTGGACCCGACCTGCAGAGTGCCTGCCCTACAGACGCCGAGAGGGAATGCCCGACTTTTTAAGGGATTTGGAGGACGGGCCATCGATCATGCAGATGCAGGTCTGTCAGCGCTGCCGCAAATCACGACCGAAGTCGGTCCATCTTCCTCGGTATCCGCAAGGTAGCTAGCTGGAACGAGTGGACCTAGCAGCCGGTAACCACGACTTCCGAAGCAGAAAAGTCACGTCACTCCATGGTCCATACATGGTACAGCACTTCGTAGTTGGTAGCCCAGCTGTATCCGAAGTGGCCGGTGGCCGTGGCCGTGGCCGACGCGCCGCGCGGCACTGATTCCGGATGGCCGAGCAATAAGATGCTCACCTTGAAGCTCATGCTCGGGGTCGGTGTGTTCCATTGGGGCCAACCTAGCCTAGGACCAAACGGAAGGCAAGTGACAGCAACCGGCGTGGTTGATGCCGATGGTCAGGCTATCCGTATTGGTCGCCGCTAAGGAACTGCACACGAGTTGGTTGTGGAGGAGGCGAGGTATTCTGTATCAGGCCATCATAGCCGATTTGCTTGTGAGCTGATGGGAGAAACCTTCCAACCCGAATACGAAACCAAACGTGTCCCCCATCCACATCGATGGCGCGAATCTACTTGTCAGAACCTATCAAAGCACAATTGAAAAAAGATGGCGGTCTTCCCAGGGGAAGGCACCAATCAAAGGGGCCAATGGCTTTACGCCGTCCCTCCATCACGTTGAACATTGAACCTCTTCCCCCCCAAAAAAGGGATCCAGGACCAGATCCATCTCCCGGCCCCGGAACTCCATGATTGGCATCATGCCATCCGGTACCCGAGTAACAGCTGGAGCAAAACGGAAACGTGCCATAACAAGATTGCCCTCAGGCGGCGTCGTGTGATTGCTGCTGAAGATGATGGTCGGTGTGGTGTTTGTTGCGGGAGAGTCCGGGGGCCTGGATTGGAGGTTCGAACAAGTTGAGAGAAATGATTCAGATTGGTTTGCAGGTTACGGATACCTTACCTACCTCACCTCAGGTACGGTCATTCGGGGGGAGGAAATAAAAGAAGACCTACTCCCGCTCCCGCCACCCGTCCGTCGTCATGCTGTTGGAAGCTTGTTCGGCCGTGTGAGTTAAGCAACCACCTCACCTCACCTCATCTCAATTCCTTTTTTCCATCGTGCATACCTACCTACCTAGTACGGCGGGATTGTCATCTCACCTCCAGCTATCTTCAAACCTTAGCCCGAGGTACCCTGATCTTTTCCTGTACCCGTCTGTGCCTTGCGCTTGCGGAGGACTGGACTGGACACAACCACACCATACCTACCATACTTCAGTACGCCAAACATACTTTTTTTGGTTTTACCGAATCGAAGGGACCTGCCATTGACATTGGCATTGACATTGGCATATTCCAATCTTCGTCCAGTCAGAGCAGAACGCCTCGCTTGGCCTTGGCCCTTCCTGAGGTATTCCCATCCCTCATTATCCAAACTCCAGTCACCCCGAACTTCTCGAAGGAATCGCCGACCTCCCCGTCTCCGTCTCCGTCATCGTCATCACCGGCACCCCTTTCTTCCTCTTCGCCCCATCCTTTTCCACCTCCACCTTACCGCACCGATACTGCCACCATCCATCCAGTCCAGTGTCCTCCTCGGGGTCGTCGTAAAGCCCCCCGCCGTCTGCTGCCACGACTTATCCGCGACTTACAGCACAATCCTTACCTCTCTACCTTAGTGCAGAGGTGCCAGACACCGCCGATCCCGCCCCTGGTTGGTTTTGCCCGGGCACCTCGCAGTCGCAGTCGCAGCCGCAGCCGCAGCCCAGCAGCGACGACGGTGAACCTGGCAGTCCCATTTAGAGGCAAATTGCTCTCCCCTCTTGTGGCCCCAGAATTTTTTTTCAACCAAAAACGTCCGATAAGATCTCTCGGAGCCAACGATATTCCCGAGCTCCCTCCACCCCCCGGCTCAGGTCACCTCCCGTCGTCTTGCGTCTCGACCTAATATTCCGTACCGCGATTTTTTGTTTGCGCTGCCACCTTCTCTCCTGTCCTGCTCGCCTACCACTTACAAATTCGTTTCGCGCTCCTCCTTTCCGCCTCCCCTTCGATCCTCCTTTTACCCTCTTTCTCTCCCCCCCTCTGTCCCTCTGTATCTCTTTCTCTCTCTGCCGTCACCACAACACCGGCAACTCGTCGCATCTCCAACCCGGACCTCGAACCTCCCTCCAACCCAAAAGCCGACTGTCTCGTCACCATGGATATCGTTCTCGAGGTGATCGACACCTACGTCGGCGACAAGCTCTGGGCTTCGCTGCTGCCCGCCGGCGCCGCCCCTTACGACTTCCCCCACACTGCTGCCAACGCCACGGCGCAACCGCTTTCGACATGGCAGTACAAGCCCGCGACTCACTGGCTCTATCTTGAGCCTTCCGAGGCCGCCTACATGAGCGCCTGGCCTCGAGACAACATCTTTCGCCAGTTCACTTCTCTTTTCCTCGTCACCTGGTACGTCCGGAGCGCACTCCTGACTCGTCTCGTCCGATCACTAACAGCAATCATCCTAGGATCTTCGGTCTGCTCAACTACTTCGTCTTCGCTACCCTCTCTTACATCTTCATCTTCGACAAGAAGACGTTCAACCACCCCAAGTTCCTCAAGAACCAGATCCGCCTCGAGATGAAGCAGGCCAACCAGGCCATGCCCATCATGTCCCTGTGCACCGCTCTCACCTTCGTCGCCGAGGTTCGCGGCTACTGCAAGCTCTACGACACCACCGAGGAGGGCCCTGGCCGCTGGTACGACTGGGCTCAGTTCCCGCTCTTCATCCTCTTCACCGACCTTTGCATCTACTGGATTCACCGATGGCTGCACCTGCCCTCCGTCTACAAGCACCTCCACAAGCCTCACCACAAGTGGATCATGCCCTCTCCTTACGCCAGTCACGCCTTCCACCCCCTCGACGGTTTCGCCCAGTCTATTCCGTACCACGTCTACCCCATGCTGTTCCCCCTGAACAAGATGGCCTACGTCGCTCTCTTCATGTTCATCAACTTCTGGACCATTCTCATCCACGACGGAGAGTACATTACCGACAACCCGATCATCAACGGCTCCGCATGCCACACTGCTCACCACCTGTACTTTAAGTGAGTCCGACCCTCCGCGAGCGTGAAGACGTTTGGCGATTGCTAACTCGGTGTCCGCAGCTACAACTACGGCCAGTTCACCACGCTCTGGGACCGTCTTGGTGGCAGCTATCGCAAGCCTGATCTGGCTTGGTTCAACAAGCAGACCAAGATGTCGCAGGAGACCTGGAAGGCCGGCATCAAGGACATGGAGAAGATCCAGAAACAAGTCGAGGGAGACGACGACCGCCAGTACGGAGCGGACGTCGACCAGAAGAAGAAGAACTGAGAGCAGACGTGCTCTCGACAGCAGGAGCCCCCTCGCGGGACCCCGCTCACACAAACTCTCCGGCGCTGGCAACGGCTGCCCATGACTGCATTATAAACGCTTGTAATACCTGGACGTTGCCAGACTTTCGACTGTACATATGGAAATCAGCACTCTCTGATGTTGAGAAAAAGTTGGATCAAGACGATGAAATGACTGGACTCGCTCGGGCAAGCACGCCCACGATGACCTGGCATCTAGTGAATGCGCCGTGTCGAGTCCTCAGTATAATAACTAGTAGCGTAGTCCGATTCCCATCTTACCATGGACGGTTTTGGATACCAATCAAATATTGATGTGAGGGAGTATGAAATGTTGGGAACGTCATGAGAGGCACCACGTGGATCATGCAGGTGTGTGCTGTTGGCAGAGTTGAGGACAAAATCAGAAATGACATTGAAAGCGATTGACACGCGCTTTGCATGTGACGCTATGAACGGACTAACAAGTTTGACGCTACGAACGAAGCCCATGCGCGCCTCTCGAGTTCCACTCGAGAAATTCCAAAGACATGGGGAATATAAAAATGTGGAAAGCCTTGAACTCCTCATCTCTCCAAACCCGCGGGATATAGTAGTAAAGACATGCAAGCGATCAAGGAAAACAGTTGGTGTCGGTGTCGACGCGTGTGGTGAGTTTATGGTCGCTCGGTGGCGTGCCATGGTGTATCGTAGGTGGGTTATTTTACGAGGGTAGGAGTGACCCCGGTCTTCAAAGGTCCGTCCCTCGATCCGGGGCCTTCCACCGTCCCGACGCGCCGTCTTCATCGAAACGCAGCGCTGATCATCAGGTGTAATAGAAGGTGCCGTATCATGAGCGTCCAAGTCTAGACTCGTCCCTTTAACTGAAAGTGACGGCCTTGGGATCCAGCGGGCGTCCGTCGGGGCCGATGCCGTTGGCCTTGAAGCGGTTCTCCATGTAGACCCTTCGTGCGTCGTCGAACCTCATGCGGCGCTTCTTCATGATCTTGAGAATCTCGGCCTTGCTCCGATCGTCGAGACCGGCGCGGCTGTCGCCGGATTCCACGTTGCCGCTGAGGTCAAAGGTCGAGCTCGAGAGCCCCGCCTCCATGTCGCCGGTGAAGGTGGAGGGGAGGCGGGAGTAGATGTAGTCGCGGCCGGGGATCGGCAGGTTCGGGAGGAGATGCAGCCAGTAGGTGCGGGTGAAGTAGAGCGCGGTGGCGATGACGAGGGCGAAGAAGGAGACGGAGTAAAGAAGGTAGGACATTTTGTCGGTGTCCAAGTCGTATATCGTAGTTGTGGAAGAAGGGTATCGTAGGATTGTGACGTCGGGGTGCGAGAGGTCTTGGGCGCGATGCGATGCAGACGGGTTTCAGCTCTGCTCACAGTGCAGGTCGCGGGTTGCAGTCTTCGGTATGTTCGGGTTCTCGGTTGCGAAGGGAATGCGACAACAAAAATGAGTCGCTGTGTGGTGGGTATCGATCGGTAAGGTAGTTTGTTACAAATTGTTGAGGGCGAACGAAAAGAACGAGGGGGAAGATGTCTAGGAAATGAAATAAAAAGAGGGTGGTCGAAAGCAACGGTCAGGGGAACCGCCGTCTGTTGCTTTCAAACGGTCATGTCGGGGTCTTGTACAGGGCGCGGGGAGAGGGGCTGTCAAATAAATTCTGTGACGGTTTGTTTGAAGCTTTTTGAAAGTTGAAGGTGGCTAAAAGCGCGGGAGTGAAGGAAGAAGGGACGGGATGGATGGCCGTCGTGTGATGATGGGCAGCGCCCAGCTCTCTCTCAGGCTCTCGGGGCTGTCATCACCCCGTGCATTCCGTCCGATCCTGCCAGTGGCCTCCCTCATAGCTCCCAAGTAAAGCACCAGTTCTACTCCACTCCCAGAAGGTCAGGGTGGTACGTAAGAGCGCAGGCGCAGGCGCAGGGGCTGCTAATACCAAGAAGCTTCACGTCACGTGAACTCCGGACCCCTTCTCTCTTCGGGGCCCTGGGTTCCCTTGGCCGGGGAATGGTGCGGGCCTGCGGAAACAGCCCAGCACACTCAGCTGCCGGTGCTGTTTGTACCTTGCTGGGACTGTCAGCCGCACCATCACCCCACCACAGGAAACTTCCCCAGCAGGGAAAGATTCGGAGTCGTTCAGGGGTCACTCCCGTCTGTACGGCGGCCGTGATCCGGACGGGACAACAAATGGATCTCCAGCATCCCGGTCTCCGCAGATGGACGAACGCCGGCCGATGGCGGACTTACCTATCGTTGTTTCTATCGACGCATACTCCGAGAGTTGACAATATTGTCATCAAGCTTGATGCTCCCATGATGAACTTGCCTTCTTACTCGGGTTCCAATCTCCATGAAACCCGTTCAGCATTGTTCGCATGATGCTGGTTACGACCTGTGAGCTGGGAAACCTTGCAAACTCCCGTTAGCTCGCTGGGGTGGACCCGCCCGCTGCTGAACCTTCGACCGGCCCGAGCTGGGCAGCCTCCGATAACGACGGCCCCGGCCTCATCCTCCCAGCCAAAATGATACGTTGTATCAGCCACTATGTGCGGTAGAGTGAACGGTTATGCTCGGCGTCTTGCTCGCTGGACCACAATCAACTCCTGTCTTTCACGCTCAATTCGAATGTAATCCTCCTTTACTCAGTCTAGCTAGTTGATCATCCTCCTGTCAACTTCCGTCGTATAGCACACATCGACACAGTGTCTTGGTCCCCGACTGGGACGCGCATCAAACAGCGACTCCATCGGGCCCTCCCTGTACACTATTGTTTGCCAATTCAGTGATTTGAACGTCTCATGGTAGACCAGATTGACCGACTCGGTCGAAGTCCCGAGATGAGAGTCTATATGAAGGCAAGATTCACCACGTTTGGGTTGTCCAGAAAGCGCTGATCCCTACCTCAGAGACTTCCTCTTCTTTTCTTTTTTCTTCGATATTTGCCCGGTCAGAATTGACCAAGACATACCGAGCAAACGTCATTCTGCTCGTTTTTCGGGCAATCGCTAAGGTATTTAACGACTATGATTTTGGGATTTTTGTCGGAGCACTCATCACCCGGTATTACTCGAGAGTGCTTGGACTATTCAAGGAAGGATGAAAACAAGTAACAAATGGAAATCTTCCCTTGAACAAGAGGCTAGTGATTCGCTCATGTTATGCCTTCAGTCCCACTGTTTTTCGAGCTTGACGTACTCGTTACAACTCAATTTACGACCGCAAGACGCTCTGTATGGGCTTTTGACTGCATCACGATTGCCCGTGTGTCATTGCCCTGTATATAACCACCTTTCCGATTCGCCGTCTTAGCTTTAGCTAAGCCCACTTGTCAGCACTGTAGTATAGGCGTGTTGGAGATGTAGGCTACGCAGAATTCATTTAGGAGTGGTGTTTATGATGCTTGTTACTTCGATATCAAGGTGCTGTCACCACGCATGCAGATCCAGCCCGGGTTCGAGCTCCTGATTCGACGTGGTTGCATATGTACCCTGAACCAGACGCTTTCTAGTATCATCTCTACTGTCCTGAAAAGATAGAATCTTAGCTGGGGCGGGATTTCGACTCATCCAGGGCCCTTAGGCTATAGTGCTCGGAAGTTTGTGCCCATGTCCAAGGCACCCGCCATGAACAACTTGACATCGTAGCCATAACCCACTGGAAAAGTGGCCATCAAGGATTCCAAGTACTTGCATTGGAGGCGGCAAAGAGATGCCAAGTTAGTGAGCGCCAGTCGGGTACAAGGAGACGCCGAGCGCGAGTGGCGTAACACGGGACGGTGATACGTTCTTGGTCGCAGACTCTCACTCGTGAAGCTTTTGAAGCTTCCAATCCTTTCGACATGTTGTGACCACTGAATAGGATATCTCACCGAATCGAAATAGGTGACACGATGATGCCACGGAGGCTAGAATACCCATCATGGAGGTTCCGAAATAGGACACTAGCGGCTATGGCTCTGTCTCTTGAACAAAAGACCGACGAGACGAGACCATGCGGACGATGATGCGTATGGCAGTGGTGAGACGGAAATACGAGCTGCGTGAACCGGACGTCAATGACGGGAGACCCAACGCCCCCGCGTCCAGTCGTCGAAAGGTGAGGTGCCCGAGCTCCGGAATTAGGCCGCACCGCCATCATCATCACCAGCCACATCCGTGCCGGCCGGGGCCCGGGGGGGGACCTGGAGCAGGGCTTTGCCCGGCCGCTTCGATAAGATAAGCAGTGGCTCGTGGACCCACAGCTAAGCGACTCGGACAACCCACAGAAGGTGCACAATTCCAGGTCGGCCGTTTTCGAACACGCGCGCGAAGAAGAAGGTATTCATCAACCATTCCGTGATCCTCAGAAATCAGTCAAAATGGCCGCCGCTCTGCCCAACGTTTCCGCCGACCTCATCTGGGAGGTCGTTCGTAAGTCGCCACTCCGTCATGCTGCCGTCCGGCCAAGAGACGACCCGACCACCAGAAAAAATACGCCTTTACTGATATCCGCGGCATCATAGGCAACCAGAACGCCTTCCTGGTCAACCGCAACGACGCTGGCGGTCTCCAGCTGTCCCGCGACCCCCTTAACCTGGTCAACAAGCACTCCCGCAAGGTACGTTCATGTCGAAATTGTGCAAAGCCATGAAGATGGGCGCGATTGAGAGGAATCTTGGCTAACGATGGGTGCAGTACGCTGGTTTCGTCAACGACAAGGTACATACACTCCCACCCTGAACGAGCCACCGACATTCCACACCGACCACGATGCGAAGGCGACGGACTGTCCGACCGATCGAGTGCATACAGTGACTGACATGACGTCTCCGATATAGGCTATCGGTGTTGTCCCCGCCGAGAAGGGCGGTGTCAAGGTCATCTCCAAGAACCAGAAGAACGGCAACAAGCCCGCTCAGGGCACCACCGAGGTCACCTACGGCCCCAACAAGTCGACGCGCAAGTGAGTTCATCTCGGAACCCTACCCCGCGAGCCCATCCGGAGCCGCATCGGATACACGGCCGGTGAACGGGAGATACTGACGGTGTGCGACCTCCAGGACCTACAAGGCCGTCGCTCTCCAGTCCGCCAACGGCGGCTACCGTGCCGACCTCCGTGAGGCCGCTGTTCAGCGCGCCTCTGCCCTCCGCCGCGCCCAGAAGCCCGTCAAGCCCGAGGCTGAGAAGAAGCCCCGTGGCGTCAAGGCCAAGAAGGCCGCCGAGAAGACTGAGGCATAAATTGCTTGATGTTTAGCGGACGGGAAAGGCTTTGGTTTGGGCGTTACGTCGAGCAAATAGAAATACCTTTGAGGACACAGGCGAACAAATCAAAAGCTTGAGTCAAGGCCAAAAATAATGACAGGACTGGGTTGCAATTGCTCCAACGAAATGTGTTTGACGGTGAAGACCGTCAACTGTGTTAGTGTGCAACTGTGTCTTTGTGAAGACCATGGCTCGGAGCGGTAATGGCTTGGCCGCGGCTATGCTATGGGCATCATGCGGAATCAAGTTAGGTGCTAGTTTCCTAAATCCTCGTGATGCCGGATTCTCGGCCGTCACCCGGCGTCGCCCGACCGCATGAAGCAGTGATCTACCGCTGAACCTCGGGATAACGGGCGAACACCGGAATCCAGGCGGATCATTCGGCTTTTCGTCGCCCGCGCCAACTGACGATATCTCGCGGGTCGTTTAGCTCCTCACCCGGAGTAAGTCTTCGCCGACTTTGACCTGTTTGCACACTCTCCAGGTGCTCCCGTCTTCTGCAACATGGCGGGGTATTTTTTACCAGGGTCCAGACAAGTACGTACCGCAGGTAGTAAATCTGCTGTCGGCGAGACAGGTAATAATTACCTGAAAGGACGTCTTCGGATATTAATCGTGAGTCTGGTTTACCTTATTCTCTGTTGAAATGCTCCATAGCCAGACACACAGAGACAGGGCATCAAGCTGGAATCGTCTCAACATATTTGTGATAGTCGTCGAATGATGCAACCCGGGTCACAGCGTCCTGCTCGGCATGGGAAATGGGAACACCTCATTGAAACCGGCGATGGAGACAGGGGATACAGGCCTGCTTGTTTCTTCCGCACCCGAGTTTTGGCTATACATAGGTCACAGCTCTCCTCCCGTGTGTCGAGACCGAGACCGTCTGTCCATCGTCAGCAGGAAGACATCGGAAGGCATTGGCTACGTGCCGGGAGTTGACGGGGACGGCGGGCTGTCTCCGTCATTCACATGCATCAGCCCGACCGTTGGCAGGAAATGGCGGGCGAATGAATGGCGGGGGTGGGTGCAGTCGGGGTCGCCTACCTTAGGTACATACGCCTTTGCCTTTTACCTACCTACCTTACCTCAAGATGGGAAAGCTGTTTCTGAGGAGGGAGTGGCAGGGAAAGATTCCTCCTTAACCTGAGTGTCTCACTGAGGGGCGCTTCAAGACACTGGACAGTGAAAGAATAGAATAGGCAAACCGAACCTGGACAAAACAAGGTCGGCGGGGAGGGGTACTTGTACTTGCTCTTTGTTATCTCCCATGTCCCGAGACACGCAGCGTAAGGCATGCATTCTGCTGCGTGCGGCTCTCTGCAACTTTAGTACGGCGCATGTACCTACCTATCCCCTCGAGGCATCATCTCATCTCGTCTTACCTACCTACTCTATGGGACCTATCCGACTCCTGAGCTATTCATGATTCTGCGCATCGCTGGCGCTGCGCTACTACCTACCCTGCCCCCAAGATGCCCCTCTTTTCACCCCTCCATCCAATGATCTGGATTGGTCTCATCCATGGATGGGGGTGAGGTGGGAGCATGGTCGCAATTCTCCCCGCGGTTGAACCTACGTCCCCGCCGACAAGCCTCCGGACTAGGTATCATCTGCTGGCTCTGACTGCTACTACTTCTAGCCTTCTGTTGCCCCTTCTTTCCTTTCTCCTTCTTTCATTCCAAAAAATAACAAACCCTTTACTTCTGATCCCATCTTGCGCATCGTGTCTTGCGTCCCCCCAAAGCAACTTGCGCGCCGCTGAAAGTACGTCCCAGTCCCGATCACGGAAACCCGTGAGCTTGCAGTCGAGCTCCATAGTACCTCCGCAAGGAGCTTGACGACTTGCCGAGCAAGCTCCTGAGCTACCGTACCTTACCCGTACGAGATCACCCCGCTAATCCGCCAGAACCGTCCAGGAAACCATCACTTTCCCCTCCTACAACCTCAAATCGAAATCACCGCAAAATATCCAAAATGGTCAAGGCCGGTACGCTTTCTCAAAGCCGCCGCCCAGGATAGCCTCCTTCTAACCGTCTTCCAGTTGTTGCTGGCGCCTCTGGCGGTATTGGACAGGTAAAGTGACGCAAGACCCCGCCTTCTGAGCAAAATCCAAAGTTGCGCATGGACTCACCATCTCTCTACCACAGCCTCTGTCCCTCCTTCTCAAGCTCTCGCCTCTCGTTGACGAGCTTGCTCTCTACGATGTCGTCAACACCCCCGGTGTTGCCGCTGACCTCTCCCACATCTCTTCTCAGGCAGTACGTAAAACAAGATCCAATTGACCCGTGCTGTCGTAGTCTTTGCATGCTAAACAGCCTTCCCCGCAAACAGAAGATCGCCGGCTATCTGCCCAAGGACGACGGCGCAAAGGCCGCCTTCAAGGATGCCGACATCATCGTCATCCCCGCTGGTATCCCCCGTGAGTTACACATCGCAATTTTTATGTGTGCTGCAGCCATCTGACGCAAGCCCCCTCTAGGCAAGCCCGGCATGACTCGTGATGACCTCTTCAACATCAACGCCGGCATCGTCAAGGGCCTGATCGAGATCGCGGCCGAGGTCGCCCCCAAGGCTTTCATCCTCGTTATTTCTAACCCTGTCAACTCTACCGTCCCCATCTCCGCAGAGGTCCTCAAGGCGAAGGGTGTCTTCAACCCCCAGCGTCTTTTCGGTGTCACCACCCTCGACATCGTCAGAGCCGAGACCTTCGTCGCCGAGATCGCTGGCAAGTCCAAGCCCCACGAGCTGACCGTCCCCGTCATTGGCGGCCACTCCGGCGAGACGATTGTTCCTCTCTTCAGCCAAGTCACCCCCTCCGTCACCATTCCCGACGACAAGTACGATGCTCTTGTCAACCGCGTTCAGTTCGGTGGTGACGAGGTCGTCAAGGCCAAGGACGGTGCCGGCTCTGCCACGCTGTCCATGGCCTATGCCGGTTTCAGGTAAGAAAAGGACCATTACCGCCACAGGGGCGAAGGGTCGTGCTAACAACGCCAGATTCGCCGAGAAGGTCCTCAAGGCCGTCAAGGGCGAGAAGGGTCTTGTTGAGCCTAGCTATGTCTACCTGCCCGGTGTCCCCGGCGGCAAGGAGATTGCCGCCAAGACCGGCACCGACTTCTTCTCCGTCCCCATCGAGCTCGGCGTAAGTCGCTACACGCCCCTCGTCGCCAAGCTGATACTGACATTGAGTAGCCCAACGGTGCCGAGAAGGCCGTCGACATCCTCGGCAACATCACGGACAAGGAGAAGACGCTGCTGGAGGCCGCTGTTAAGGGCTTGAAGGGCAACATTCAGAAGGGTGTCGACTTTGCCCACAACCCCCCTCAAAAGTGATTACCCCCCCTTTGTACATTTGCAGCAACAGCCCCGTTCCCCCGCTCGAAGAAGCCTCATGATTGCTTCCAGATTGTAGCCAAAAAGGCGATAGATGAAATACAACCGCGAGGGAGAATTAATGGCTGATCGTTTTCTCTTTTCCCTAGGCTGTGAGGTGGTGTTTGACCTCGAGTGTGTCTGTAGCTGATCGGCTTACTACGTCAACTGATCTCGTGTGATTTCGCGGCTTGGAGGGCGTCTGGGTATTTGGATATGACAACCGGTGGTAACTCCCGCCCGCTCTTAATGGAGACTTGTATGTATGTGGAGATAGAAACCTTCTGGAATCTACTCGGAATGACCGTACTCCTTCTTTCTCTCTCCTCCAACAGGATCTTTGTGACGACTGCGCTGTTTGTGTCCTTCTGATGCCTACCTCTTCAAAATTGCGCGCTGCGTGTGTATCCCATGGGTACTATGTGCTCGAAGGTAGCGTCTTAATCTGGAAGATGGCGGCCGGCAGTTCGTTCGTCTCGGCCTGGACGGTGGCATTGATCCCCAATGCCGCCAGGGCTCCACGGACGATTCCGCAAGGAAACCAGAGAAACTGTTGCCGGGAGAAGTCAGCTTCCATCCCGTAGAACCCCACAACGACAGGACAGACGTACCGGTTGTGCCCGAACCACAGCCTGACCCCCCGTCTCCGTGCTCATTCTCGAGAACGGCTTGAATGAATTGTCTGTCAACACGTAGACGCCCTGTGCCGGGTCAGCGTTTGTTCACCCTGCTCTTCCCGAGAGCATCCGTCACCCCGAGGATCTCGGGCAGCCACGCACCCTATGATTAGTCTTGAGGTTGTCGACTTGTTTCCGGAACACCAGCGACCACAGGTCCTTGCACACGAACTTGATGACGTCGAGCGTATCGTTGAACCGCGGCCTATCCCTCGAGAACCTATTCAAACCCCCGACCCGTTAGCCCCCGATGGGCATACTGCACCAGGCGGTATATGGAGCACATTACCTCTCCACAAGTCCCTGTCCAACTCTATATCCCAGCGTCTCGAGACGATAAAAGACAGCATCCCTCTCCTCATCTTCGTCCATCTTCCGCGCGCTGCCCGCCTGAACCGCTCCGCTCGCACTCGACGGCGCTAGACCAGCTCCTGGCGCAGCTTGACTGTGGCTCATTGACGACGACGCATCTCCGGCAGCATCAGATGCCTCCGTCGGAACTATGTCGAGCTCCCTCGTCACGCGGAAGGCCATTGGCACGAGCTCGATGAGGAGGAAGTCGAGACAGGAGGAGTTGAGAAAGGAGGCCGTCGGGTCCGAGGCGTTATATGGGGGCATCACGCTTTCGAAGGACATGATTGCGATCTGGATTCGAGCCTGGCGTTGCCGTCTCCGTCGTGCTCTTCGGTTCGGTCTCGTAGATCGATTGCGATGGAGAGTAGGTGCATGCAAGGCAAGGCAGATAGCGATGCGATTTTGCAACGATCGGATTATACAGCTCTAGATCGAGCACGTGAATACGCCAAGCTGTGTCGGAATTCGTTGATCCTCAACGCGAGGGTAGGTGTCGTGTAGGTACGTTGTCGAGTGCCGTATGTGTACAGGTGAACGGATGAACGCTGGACAAGGTCGTAGGTACCACTGAACGTTCAGGTACGTACTATCGCAAGCCAGGCTAAGGTACCTTAGAGGAGGCTCGTAGCGGGGCTCCCGCCGAGTTTGACTCCGACACTACCTGACTTACTGTATCCATACGCGTTACGAAGGCTACTCATCGCTCGTGCTAGCATTCAAATCACTCATATACAATACAACTTCTTCTGCATCGTCTTTTTTCTTCTCCTTCTCTCTCTCCCTTGGTGTTTGATTGCTTGCTATATCGACTGCCATTCGCCAGATCGAGGACTTCAAGATCCGTCGATCCGTTCGCTTGCCTGTCAAAGCTCTTGCTAAGGCCCGTATCAATATTTTCTTCCGAGCATCAATGCCCTTCTTCCATGATTTGTAAAGTAGACTCTCAAGGATGGGATATGTTTTGCCTCCAACGCCAGTGCAGCTATCCATCCGTTCCGTCCCACGCCAAATTGTAAGATGCACACGTACTTCCACACCTCTGGAGCCATTGGGTATATATGTACGTGCCCTAGAGCCTCCAACCCAAGACATCGCCGGGGTTTTCCCAAGATAGAATGTAGGATAGAGGAGAGGTGATGATGACACCTCAGTAAAGTGAACCGCCATAACCATTGGCATAATTAGTCGCCGACGGCGGTTGCAGCTGCTGCCGTTTTGGAGGCGGCTGGATCGGTTCGTCGTCGTCGTCGGACAAGGTAAGATCTATCGTCACTCTTTCACTGTGCGGTCTCTTGCCACTAGTGGAACCAAGACCACGCGGCATCGTCGAGCTTTCACGCGACATGGCCGTTGTCGTTGGCGTTGCCGTGCTGGCAACTGACCGGTTTGGTGTTTCGAAGTTGCGACTGCGGACGACACTGACCTCCTGGATGATGAAGTCGTCGTCATCGTCATCATCGTCAACCGCTCCGTTTCTACCGTTGGTCGACTTGTCGTCCTGCGACGAATTCACTCGCCACTGTCCGTCAGGCTCGATGGTGACTTGGTCCAGTGATTTAGACGTGTTTGCCAAGATCTCCTTGACATACCTTGAGCCATAGTTAGTTGGTGCCCAGGGCAGGGGGACATAATTCTGGCTTGTTTACTTACTCGTCAACCGCAAGCTGATCAAACGGCGCAGGTTTGTTACAGATAGGGCACAGCCACTGGGGCCCTTGCTCTTGCAACTGAAGATATGATGTCGCATCAAAACACTGAATGTGCGTGCAGGAAGTAGAGCGACATGGGACGTCAAGCCGCATATAGGAGAGTGGGCATTTGAGAGACAAGACCTGGGATGTCGTCACAATGTCCGTATCCGCTGCCTTCTTGCTGACTGCCTCGTGGTTAACATTTTCCCCAAAGCCATGAGAAGTGAACTCCAATACTCACTCTCCTGGATGACCGATTGCTTGGGTATCTTTCTGCCGGTTTTGATTTTTTCAGCTAGCGCCTGGGCTGTCGTGATCTTGCAGACGTAGACAACTAGATAGAATTTCTGGTTCGGAGTGTTCTGTCAGCACCAACCGCAAAGAAAACACCATATGACATGGTTTCTGCACCAACCTTTTGTGTCAAGGCGTATGTGAACTCGACGAGGGTTCGGACGTCATTTTTCAGGCGCAGAAAACTCGTGATATCGACCGGCCTTGTCGACCCTGGCTTATTTTTCAAACCCCTCAGGTTGGCCTTGACCTCATTGCCATTTATCTTGATCTCCGATTGGTGTGGAAAAGAGATGTTCTGGATCTCGTTGTTGTTGTTCTCGGCGCAGAACACCATGACACGATACAGATCCTTGTTTTCTACCACTTTGTTGAGCGACGGGCAGTCGTTGAGTCTGATCGGAATGGAAACCATGTTTCTATGTTGGCTCATAGCTGGAGAGGTCAGCAGGAGTCGACGTATAATGAGGCAGCCGGTGACAACTCACTCTCACAGACACGAACGTCACCAACCCGGGACTCCAGCTCGTAGAACGGAGTATCCTTGAATCGCGGGCCTGAATACATTTAGCTCGTTGTAACCGAGGCGCAAACAACGTGTGCCAACGCACCGATTGTGGCCCCAAAACCGTGTGCCGTCGAATGGCCATTCGGACCCGTAGGTCGACCGTTTCGTGGGCTCCAATATGAATCTTGTCGCATGACGCCGGGCTGTGAGGTTGCAGGAGGACGCGCCGTCTTGTGGGATGCAGGCGAAGAAGAACCGCCAGTTCGGGTGGTCTCGATACTTCGTTGGATTTGCTGGAAGCGGGTAACATCGCCAGCATTGAAAGCGTCTTGGATAGCTGGTGGGCAGAAGAGTCAGCGTGATAATTTCAGGCGCGCAAGACAGCTATAGCCATGGCAGGGGACGTGGACGACGCGCCGAGCTGACGAATCCCAAGTTTCTTGGAAGCCCGCTTGGAAAGCACGAGCAAAAACGGATACGGTCGAGATTCTTATCGAGTACGGGTTGGGGATGTCAGGCGCAACTCACCGTTCACGATGCGACCCTGCAGCGCCGCCTTAACCCCGCTGCTAGTGAGACCGTTCAGCTGACAGATGCTCGAAAGTTGTCGATTAAGCAGCTGGTTGCTGTTGACCAGCTTGACCAGAGCCTGGAGCTCATGCCTCGGGATGGAGGTCATGGTTCTCGGGCGAGAGAAGAGTATCGCGGAGGCTCTCTCGGTGACGGCCTCATGAAGGTTTGCGGATGCGACGTCGGACAGACTTCGGGCTCGGCAAGAGCAATGACTTCGGGGTCGATAACCGTACGCTCTTTGGAGGTGGAGTTAGGTAAAAAGAGAAGGGAAAAACGAGCAAGGTGCACAAAGAATGGAAATGAAGAGGTATCTGAGGTTCAAGTGGAAGGAACGGGCGCGACCGACCACTCGAAGCAGGAGCGACAAGGCTCGTGGTGCGCGCCGACAGCCAGAGGGTCAGAGGAAAGTGCGTGGGGAAGTCGGTCGTGGAGGCAAGGGCAGGGTCCCAAATGCGTGTTAAGAGCCGTGGCGGTTCTTTCCCTCTCGAGTGCGGCTCTTTCTCCACCTCCGTTCCACGACGATTTCTACCTACCTAGCTAGGTACTTAAGGTAAGGTAGGTACGATACCAGGTAGGTGGACCTGAACCTGGAAGGCACCCAAGAAGAAACGGAAGGTTAAGGCACCTTACCAGACCATGGAAGGTTGCATATGACGCGGTGCGAAAATCCGCAAAGGGGGGTATTGATAATGAAATAGCCCGGATGCTACCAGAGGAACCTAGCTTCAGGTAAGCTGCCTGTAACGAGCACGACCTAGGCACTTTGAAGTTATTCGCAACTGGTATCTTTCTAGGTACCGTAGGATATTGCTTGCCAACTGCTGAAAAAAGAATCAAATAAACCGAGGAGTATTGGTGTTAGAATTCTGTCTCCTGAGGTGACTAAATAGCCCGTCCAACATTATCGAGGCTTCGGGGAGCGGTCGGGGAGCTGGCGCATCTACAGTGGACGGCGGTCGCTGTTTCACCATACGCGTGCCCCTAAAACTGGCCTACTCCAGCAGCCGAGTCTGAAGGTACCTCATGCCAGAGCGCCCAGTCTTGACCTCACCGCCTGTGGCAGAACTAGCCGTGTATGCATATATCCGTACGCCCTCGTCTTATGCAATTGAACCAAATGTGGGGGTGATCATAGCCGGCAGGCCCCGCGACTGGGCAGCGGCGGAGCAGACGTTGGTCTGGCCCGCGCGTGCCCAGGGATTGTGAGTGCTGCTGACCCGGTGTGCTTTTTGAGAGGCGGGGCGGACTGGTTCGTGGAAATTTTCCTACAGAGCTCAACACCGCACATCTTCACAGAGTCTCTCTCACCATTCTCTCAGCCTCGAATTTTTTTTATAATACTAGCCGCGTTCCTGAATCATCAGTAATTCATCCTGCTGCTATTTTTCTCAAACTCATCTCAACTCGAGCGATACAAATCACCCTTAGCTGGGCCCACCGCAGACATGGCCAAGAGCGCGAGATCCAGCGTCAGGAAGAACAACAACCAGAGACTCAAGAAGAATGTCTTTGGTCCCGTTGAGTCTCAGAGAACCGAACGTCTCTCGGCCAAGCTCTTGGAATTAGCGAAGGCCCCGAAACCTGAGAAGGAGGCTGATGTCAATATGGATGCTGACGAGCAAGATGATGGTGAGTGCGAAGACAATGTTTTCCCCCCCTCATGCGCAGCATCACACTGACGACACTCTAGCGCAAATCAACCCGGATGAGGGTGATGAGGATATCAAGAAGGCCGAGGACACCCGTAAGCATTGGCAACTCACTCACTTTCGTCTCGCAGACAGTGTAACTGACACCAGTCAAGGCATGGAGGTCGACTCGTCGAAGCCCCGTCGCAGGTCTGGTAGGATCCAGAAGCAGAAGAAAACTTCCAAGATTGTATTCCCCAAGTACAAGGACCGTCGCGGAGGCTCCAAGAAGAAGGCCTGAACGTCTCGAGACCACCATGCAATTTCAGCTGCGGAAGCATTTTGCTTGCCTATGGACATGCTGAAGGCTACTGCTTCAAGCATTCTTCTTACGGGAGTTTTGTGGACAGGGTCTGTTTTATTTTTTTTTGGTTTTTGGGTTTTTTTTTACCTCTTCCGTGGTCCGAGGATTCGGTTCAACGGTCCTCTCTCTGTCTCTTGGTTTGAGACTAGGATGAAAGTGGAGGTGTTGCATCTGCGACAATAACATAGATCGAACCGCCATGACCGGTTCGAACTCGCAGGAATAGGAATGTAAACTGCTGCCTCGAGGCTTCTTCTCTGAGACATTTGACCTTCAACAAAAGAAATGAATGAATAACCATGACTTTAGTGAACGGAGATGGGTCCCCCATATCGGCCGGGACTGGTTGTTTGGACCCTCGGACTCAAGGCCTGCAATTTCAGCCAATCAAGAAGTGCAATTTCCCCTTCTCGGCTGGGCGCCTCATCCCTGTGCTTGAGCTGTCACAGTGTCCTCAGCTGCAGCCCATACCTTAATAATTCAGTCACAGCTGCTACCTACCTAAGGTTTACCTACCTACCTTAACCTGTCCGCTGGATCCCTAATTCGCACCTTGAGGCAGTCAAGTCACTTTACCCATTTAGGACCTCCAAAGGACCCCCAAAGAACCTTGAGAGACTGTCGCTTTCTGTCATCGTTTACTGCGTTCTTCCTTCACATCTTTACTGGCTTGCGTTTCTCACTCTTTTGCGCAACATGGTTGAATGACACGCCGTCTATTCGAGCTATGATATCGCCTCCTTCTGCCCGTTGACATTGTAACGAGCCGCCCGGCGACACCCCTAGTCTCCCTCATCGATCCTCTCAGCGACCTTGATGGATGCGCGCTGACCATGTCTTTTCGATATGGCCCGCGTTTTCTGGCCATCTACCTTACGCTTGCCAACGTCTTGATACCTTTAGCCATTGTTGTTTTTGCGACTGGCTTCTTCCCGTACAAACCTGTCCTTCCAGGTCTGGCCGAGTACGAGAACCTTGAATATGGCCCGCCTCCAGCAGCGCCATTTGATCGACTAATCTTCATGATTGTCGATGCTCTAAGAAGGTAGAGTTAGCTTTGAATCCCATATTTGGCTGGACTGGGCTGATCGGTTGAGATAGTGACTTTGTATACGCCGAAGGCACCGGCTTTACATACACTCAAGAGTACGCACTTCTTATACCACCGGGGACTCTGCTGGCTGACGACGTACTAGGTTGATCCGCGATGGCGCTGCCCTTCCATTTACTGCCAACGCTCGGTCACCAACTGTCACAATGCCCAGAATCAAGGCTATCACCACCGGCTCCATTCCGTCCTTCTTGGACGTGATTCTGAATCTCGATGAGGGAGATACGTCCTCCACTCTTGCCGCTCAGGACACCTGGTTAGCCCAGATGAAGGCCAAGCAGTCGGGCAAATTAGTCATGTATGGCGATGACACTTGGCTGAAGCTCTTTCCGGGGACTTTCGACCGCGCCGACGGCACGACAAGTTTCTTTGTTTCGGTGAGTGGCGAGCTCTCTCAGAGCAACCCACGTAACTCATGAAGCTGACCATCCCCAGGACTTCACGGAAGTGGACAACAACGTGACTAGGCATGTCGATGCTGAGCTGAAGAACGATGACTGGAATACACTGATTTTACATTACCTCGGCTTGGATCACATTGGTCATAAATCTGGACCGCGGAGGTGAGATAATTACTGAGGCCTTGAATGAAACTGTTGGTGCTAACCTTTCGTAAAGCTCTCATATGGTACCCAAACAGCATGAGATGGACGACATCGTCAAGCGTGTGTATCAGGCCATGGAGACGCGAGACCAATTGTCCTCAACTCTCATGGTGCTTTGCGGAGACCACGGCATGAACGATGCTGGCAATCATGGCGCATCCTCTCCAGGCGAAACATCACCCGCCTTAGTCTTCATATCACCAAAGCTCAAGGCCTTGCAGAGATATCAAGTATCCCCTCTCGAGTACAAAGAGGACTTCCTATATCATACCAAGGTTGAGCAGTCGGATCTAGCACCGACTCTGGGCGCATTACTAGGCTTCCCAGTACCACAGAACAACCTTGGCGCCTTTATCGCTGACTTCTTGCCGTTCTGGTCCAAGAGTTTGTCCTTGCGACCCTCATACTCCCGCCCACAAGCGCTAACATTGCACAGAGAATGATCAAATTCAACTACTTGTACGCAACGCTCGACAGATCTTGAAAATCGTCACGGCCACATTCGGCACGAGCACATTTGACACCGCATCATCCTCCACGCAAACAATTTGCGCAAACCCACAAGATGAAGCGCAAGAGCTCGCTTGTGAATGGCACAAAGTGAATGACGGACTCAAAGCCATGGAGGACAAGGAGGAGATCGACCAGGCATGGCTCGAGGCCATGTCCAAAGTCAGTCACAGGCTCTCTCACCGGTATAAGCTTTGACTAATAAACCACAGTGGTTGAGTCGAGCTCAGGATCTCATGAGCACCATGGCTAGCAATTATGATATGACAAGACTGCACCTCGGCGAAGCCGTGACTGCTCTCGTCACTTGTCCACTACTCTTTGGCGCGCGGCCAAGCCTCATTCCCTTGCTCATCATTACAATAGCGTACGGCATCATGATGTTTGCCAGCAGTTACGTTGAAGAAGAGCAGCACTTCTGGTACTGGTCAACGTCGGCCTGGTTTGGCTCACTTGCTATCAAGAAACTACGAACGTGAGTGCCCTGCGACATCTCTGCCAAAAACGCCCTAACTTTGAATAGCACTCGAGCACATTTGCAAACAGTTGGTCTATTTTTGTTTGCTCTAATAGCGACCAGACTTGTTCGGGGGTGGAATCAAACGGGGCAGAAGCATGCCGGCGAGCCAGATATCGTCAAGACTTTTATCGCATCCAACCCCCCTCTCCTCTGGACACTGGTGAGCGCGACCTACGGCTACCTTTTTGTCCAAATAGCCCGGAGGCTCCGCGGCCTGCCCCTCGTAGCATCTTTGGTCTTGTCTGGCACGGTGGTGCTAGCCGCTTACACGTTCAAGTTGGCCTTCACTCTTGAAGACTCGCCGGAGCTCGTCGTTGGCACGTCAGCCGTCATCAACACTGCGTTCCGGGGCATATCCTTGGTAGCCAGGGCCAGGATCGTCTTCGCTGGTCTAGGAGTACTTGCGGGCTTTTCATCATACCTTGCTCTCGCCAAACCAAACGAAGCATCCCAGGCCGCCCAGCTCCTGCATCATCTCATAACCCTTTTCGCAGCAACCCAATCCCGCGTAACAAACATTCCCCTTCTCCTCCTCTTCAACTTCCAACTCCTCTTCCTCTCCTCTCTCGACGTCGACCTCCCCACCATATCTGCGTCATCTCTCTTGCTACAGTATACCTCCTTCTTTGCCTTCGGCGGTACGAACGCAATCTCATCCGTCGACCTCTCGAGCGCCTATAACGGCGTGGCCGGCTTCAGCGTTGGCGCCGTTGGCGTCCTCACCTTCGTCAGCAACTGGGCGGGGCCAATCTACTGGACATCCGCCACGAACTTATTGCTCCTCAGATACCGCAAAGTCCATGATGGGCGGAACGTGTTTTTGAGACACATCAGCCACTTGACGCTCTTCACTACATGTAGCATGCTGTTGGTCATGGTTGCTTGCCAGGTTCTCAGAACTCATCTTTTTGTATGGACCGTTTTCTCGCCCAAGTATCTGTACAGCATGGCGTGGAGTATCGGACAGCACTTGGGCATGAACATCGTGGTGGCTGGCTTGCTGTACAAATTGGGGTCGTCATAGTCATACAAAACAATAAGATCAGGACGGGTTGCCGCATAAACGAAAGACCTAATAGTAGTCGAATCCGCGGTGGGGTCATCATTACTGGTATATAGATCATGAATCCTTGTACAAATCATTCCATGAGGCTCTTTCCTCCCGGATCTCAGGAGCGTATCATTAGCCAAGTTACACCAAGTTCCCCCCAGCTCAAGCACCATCCTCGTCTGATAACAGCTCGCTCACCAGCGAATTTCCTTCTGATCGCTGGATCACGGTGCCCTCATTGCTGTCCTCGTCCTCTTCTTTGATGGTAGGTTCCCGATCCATAGTGATCGTCTTATCCTCCTCGCCGTCATCGTTTTTGGACGACGCAGTGGCTGCAGATACCGCAGATGTCGCAGACGGTGCCATCGACGCAACGGACACACTCCTGCTGGCACGCCGGGGCTCGGTCTCCTGCTCTCCGAGGTTGGCGACGATCTTGCCCAAGCTGACGTGGATCTTGTTGAGGGCATTGCGTCCAGTTGTGTCTGTAACGAGCCTGTCGTCCACGGCGATGGAAACCTCTTCGTACACCTCCCTGATTTTCTCCTCGGTGCTGGCAGGGGAAATGTAGAGCTTCCCGAGAAGTGGCGCCACAACCTTCTTTTCTCCCTCTGCAAACAAGTTAGCATTTCAGACCACTAGAGAGGAGCCTTTGTTGGACGGCTTACTGCTCATATTTCCATTCAAACGGTCCAGGATATCCAGAGCGAACTCCAAGTGAATATCGCCATTGACAGTCTTCTTCTCCAATTCAAGACCTTGGGCTGGGTTGTAGCACTTGCGAGGATCTGTCCAGTCCACCAGGCAAGCGCCGATCGTCGTGAGGCTCTCCATCTCCTCGTCAACGTCGGCATCATCATCCTCCAAGCTCTCACGGACGTTCACGAGAAGATGCAGTGCATCAAGAGCAACACTGCGCATAAGATCCTGGTTCTCTGCCCGAGAGTAGCAGAAAACAGGCAGGAAGTAGTTCAGTGCTTGCCTCACACTCTGGTTGTGAGCAGTAGCAGGATCGAAGTACTGGACGACGAGGGTCTTCAACATCTCCGCTGCGGCCTCCGTGTCTGTAACGACGCGTCCAAGCAGCAACTTTGACACGGCCAGAGTAGCGGCAGCCTGTACCTCGGGTGACTTTGATCCAGACTTTAGCGCCTTGATGTACACCTTCAGCAGTGTCGGCGTTGTGCTGAGGAGCTCCGCTCCGTGAACATTGAGAATGTCGGTGAGAATCTGCAGGGCAGTGATCTGGAGCGCAGTGTGACCCTTAGTGAAAAAGTGCATGAAGAGCGTCAAATTCTCTTCGGCCAGAGATCTGTCGAGCAGGGAGCAGAGACCTAAGCACACGAGGCCTCTCTCACGAACGGGAGCCTCGTGACTCCTGACTGCAGGAACAACGAGGTTGTTCAGCATGGAGACGAGGTGGTCGTTTTGTTGCAAGTTGCCGGCGACGTTGGACAACATGCACTGGACGATGTGCAAACACTTCATGTTGATCATGATCTCCTTGACAGCCTTTGCTCGAGCCTCCTCTTCGCTAAGCTCAGGACTCTTGTCGCGACTTCCGCTCCTGGTTGGCGTGGTATCACCACTGACTTCAGACCTGGCAGAATGAAAACTGTCTTCAGTCTTATCATCAGGTGGATCGTCGACGATGGTGTCGTGAACATCGGCAACAGACTCCAGAACTACCGAGCAAAATTCCTTTTCGCCGGCATTGTCAGGGGCGCAGATGTCTCTCAGAACACTGACGGTGAGTTTCGTAACTTCGTCCGGGAGCTCAGGCACGGAGAGGGACTGACGAAGCAGTGCGAACATTTTGCGTCGACCAACTTCGTCGGAGTAGTCGAGGGTAATTGCGATGTGGAGAAGTTGCTCAACGATGAACTCTTGTTCAACGGTGTCTTCCTCCTCGTCATCGTCGCCCTCTGGTTGCGACGCCTTCTTGATAGCGTCCACCAACACTCCAATATATCGTTCGAGATAGAATGCAAGCTTAGTGACCTCTGGAAGCTTCTCCTCGACCAGGTACTCGAACTTGCCGTTGCCTTCATTTCTGCAGAAGTCGTTGAAGCTGCGTGCCATAAAGACGGACTCGGCGGAAAGAGTTTCCCAGAACTGGTCGTCAAAGGTAACGGCCTCCCGGTAGTCAGGCCTGCCCTCCCAGAAACCCTTCATCGCCTCCAGAGCAACACCGTTCTCGACGCCCGAGTTTACAACGTCGATTCTCTCCAGCAATTCAAGAAGGCCATCGAAGTTGGGAGGTGAAGGCTCGGGCTGCGCTCCGTCTTCGGGGGGCGCAACGCCGGCACAGTCTTCGATCCAGCGCTCTCGGAAAAGCCTGCCCGCGGACTTGCGAACGTTTTCATCTCTGTCACGGAGACCCCATCTGAGAAGCTTCTCTCTCATGGAAAGCGACAGGTGACGGAAGTCACCAAGAGCGGGCAGCAGTCGCGAATACACCGCTCTGCGGGTCAGAGCATCCTGATCTCTGGCACGCTCCAGCAGATAGGGGAGGGTAGCAGGAGCAATCGGAAGGTTGACCAGAAGCGACCTTCTCACATCTGCACTGGGATCATTCTGGAGAACCTCCAGCAGCTTTTCAAGCAATCCCGTGGCCTCGTCCTCCTCGCTGTCGTCATCGGAGTGGGCGGCCGCGTCGAGGTTGTTAGCCAACCGGCCGAGTCCGAGTACAGCCTGGGCGCGAACCATGGCCTCCTTGTCACGGATCCGCCTAAGAAGGCCGTGGCGAAGCTTTTGGAAGAGGTCGTCGTCGATGGCATCGAGAGAGTTGATGATGTGGGAGACCAACTGGGTGGATCTGTATCTCACAAACTTGTCCTTTGCCGTAAGCAGTGGCAAGATGGTTTCCATGAGAAAGCTGGTGAGTCTTGTGCTGGGGGTCTCGGGCATGACACTAGCATCCTCGTCGACCTCGCCGAGAATCTCATTGTCTTTGTCGTTCGTATGTCGCAAGAAATGCCCGACGAATCGGATGGTCTTCTCTCCAACGCTTTCCGATTTCTTGATAGGCATAACCCTGAGAACGCATCGGACGAACTCCGAGTTGAAGGCTTCCTCGTCAAAATCGTTCGAAGTCGACTTCTTCAGGCTGGTTGGCTCGTAGACGCAGGCCTCCTGAATCTTGCGCAAGGTGACAACCAGTTTGCGGTGTGATGCTGTGTTTTTCTGCGCATCGCGGAAGACGGCGCACACCTTGCCGCGAAGCTCGTTATCGGGTCTTTCGGTCGGTACATCGATCGCAAGCGAAGAGGAGCGCGACGCTGTGGAAGCTCGGGAACCAAGCGTCGCGGCGGATGATTTGTTTGAGACGGCGGCCGAGTTCCGCGTGGATCTTGTAGAGACTCGCGCTGGCATCTTGAAGTGCTGAAAACTGTCAGATGCGGTCGGGGAATATCATGAGTCAGAATAGCTGCAAAGGTTAATGAAGAAGAAAAAAAATATGTGTTGTTGAGTGACGGTGTGTGTGTGTGTGTGTGTGTGTGTGTGTGTGCCGCCCCTCGTCCGCGAAATGGCTGTCAACACATGCAGGCAATGACAGTGGGCGACCCCTAGTCGCGCGTCGTGCTTTTTGTTTTGGCTTGTGTAGCATAATTAGTAAATAGCAACGGCGTCCGTATGGGGTTTAGCGCGGGGCCACCCCCGCCTGCTGCCATGTTCTTGTCAGAACGCACGTGCTGATAAGCTTGGATGGAAAAAAAAGCTTATCGTAAATTTTCAGGCGTCCTCGCTCTCGTGGAGTGCGCTTCTCGTCGCTACCAACTACTTCTCCTGGTTGTGGTGGTCGTTATCTTCTTTCACTTATTCGCGGCGACCTTGTACACTGGAAAGATGTCGTCTTCCACTAAGCCATTGAAGCGGTCTCGCGCCGAGGAAGACGAGCACGATGCACTTGTCGCCGCCGCCGTCGCAGAAAACCTTGCAGCCGATGCTGCGGCAGCTGATGTTGCGTCGGAACCAAAGCCCAAGAAAGCTCGTGTCGAGGCTAATCGCTCTCTTTTCGTCCGCTCTCTTCCCCCGAACGCCACCAGCGAATCACTCACCGATTTCTTTTCGGAGCATTTCCCTATCAAGCATGCTACCGTCGTCCTCGACCCGAATACCAAGACCTCTCGAGGCTATGGCTTTGTCACCTTAACGGACGCCGACGATGCCACGGAAGCCAAGAACAAACTCAACAACATTCTGTGGGAGGGCCGTCGCATCAGGATCGATCTTGCTGAAGCCAGGCATCGTGACAAGAAGGATAGCGCCGTCGGGGCAGCTGCTTCAAACGAGAAGCAAAAGCGGACGCAGGCGCTTGAGGAGGCCAGAAAACCGCCCAAGCTGATTGTGCGCAATTTGCCCTGGACCATCAAGAACTCTGACCAGTTGTCTGCCCTTTTCCGCGCCTATGGACTGGTCAAGTATGCCGACCTTCCCCAGAACAAGGGCAAGCTTAAGGGCTTTGGTTTCGTCACTCTCAGAGGACGCAAGAATGCCGAAACTGCTCTGAAGTCGCTCAACGGCAAGGTTATCGATGGAAGACCGATTGCTGTTGATTGGGCCGTTGACAAGACCGAGTGGGAGAAGCAGAACCAGGAAGAAGGAAACACCGAGGAGGAAGATAAGCCCAAAAACAAGAAGAAGGCCGAGACTATTGCGAAGAAGGAGGAGCCAGCCAAGGATGCCAAGGCCCAGGAAGACCCCAACGATGCGGACGTTGATTTGGAAAACTTCCTTAAAAACTATGGCGCGAATCTCGAGGATGAAGAGGACAGCAACGACGAGAAAGACAAGAACGAGGACGAGGACGAGGACGAAGACGAGGATGAGGACGAGGCAGACGACTTGTCCGAAGACGACGAGGATCTCAGCGACGCAGAGGACGCAGAAGAGAGAGACTCCGCTCCCAAGAAGCAGACATCATCCGACAATCAATCGACAATCTTCATCAGGAACCTCCCCTTTACCGTTACCGACGAAACCCTGAAGCAGCACTTCGTTCAGTTCGGCCCTGTCAGGTATGCTCGTGTTGTCATGGACCGTGCGACCGACCGCCCTGCGGGAACTGGATTTGTTTGCTTCGTCAATGTGGAGGATGCCAAAGCTTGCATCAAGGGCGCGCCGCGCGCACAAGCCAGTGCTCTTCCAACCAAGCACTCGGTGCTGCAGGATGAGACGGCCGATCAAGATGGTCGATACACCCTCGACAGTAGACTGTTGTCGGTTGCTCAAGCGGTCAGCAAGGACGATGCCGAGCGTCTGGCTGCCGACGGCAGCGCCAAGAGACGCGAGAAGGACAAGCGTCGTCTATTCCTGCTCAACGAAGGCCAGATCGATACGCGAACCAGCTTGTACCAGAAACTCACACCTTCCGAGATCAAGATGAGAGAGCAGAGCGCCAATCAGCGCAAGAAGCTTGTTCAGACCAACCCTACGTTGCACATCAGTCTTACCCGTTTGGCTGTCCGCAACATCCCCCGCGACATGGGCTCCAAGGAACTCAAGGAGCTGGCACGTAAGGCCTGCGTGGAGTTCGCCACTGATGTTAAGGAGGGCAGGCGCCAGCCCCTGTCCAAGGAGGAGAAGGTCAGAAGTGCAAAGGAGGCGAAGGACGCCGAGCACGAGCGTAAGCTCAAACGCAAGGGTATTGTCCGTCAAGCTAAGATCGAGTTTGAGAGCCGTGAAGGATCCAAGGTCAACGAGGCAGCCGGCGGCAAGAGTCGTGGGTATGGCTTCATCGAGTACTCATCCCACCGTTGGGCCCTCATGGGCTTGCGTGTTCTCAACGGCTACCAAGTGAAGAACGAGCACGGCAAGAAGCAGCGCCTGATTGTCGAGTTCGCTATTGAGAACGCTTCAGTCATCGCCAGACGCAAGGCTGCCGAGAAGAACCTGGACCGCAATAAGAAAAGCCAAGATGGCAAGGAGGGTGACAAGTCTGAGAAGGCCGATGGTAAGGACCAGGAGTTGCCAAAAATGGCCGACTTGAAGAAGAAGGGCAAAAAGGGAAAGAAGGGCAACATGAACAAGGGACCCAAAGAGGACAAGAAGGAGGGGAAGGAGGAAGGCGCCGGTAAATCCGCCGGCGTTGATCGCGAAGATGTCAAGCCTATGTTGATCGCGAGGAAGCGCCTGATGCGGAAGAAGAAGTCTCAGGCAAGGGGTTAGGCGGGAGTATGGACCGCCTCTCGGCAGAAGATACCAATGGTCTGGGATGAGAAGGGAAAAGTTGTGTGATATTATAATGTGTCTTGAACAGGAATCCTCCAGCATAGTTCTCGTGCATCGTTGAGGCGTCTTAAAAGCTTCCAAATTTTATGTGTTCATCTTCCATATCCATGTCTGAAATTCACTGGGATCTACAAGTCGTGATAGTAGACATAACGACAATAATGAAGACAGCAATGACGGTGGACGACACAGACGATCACATCAGTCAGCAAGAATATCCCCGTTACTATAGGAGAGTTACTTGTCCAACCAAGACCCAGTGAATCAATGCATGACACCAGAGATAGATCAGGACAACATCATCTTTGCTTGGGACATCAAGACTGACGCAAGCGATCAGCTCGTAATCTCGTGGCGTGCCATGGCTCAAATGCATTGTAACGCACCTGTCGAATGCAACAATATGTGAGGTTTACTGATGCCACTGTGTCTCGATGGAGCTCGTCCGACCCAAAAAGACGCAGCCCACGGAACGGCAGTTCTCGAGGGACTCAACTCGGGAACATTTGTCTACATTTGACTACATGCCAGGAGATATGATGCGTCATTTCAGCCAAGATGCACCGAGTCACAACACTTTGGTGTATCGGAAGGTAACCAGAGAGCATCAAGAACAGAACGCGGAATTTAGCCGGCATTCGCTAGGTAGCCGAGGTGGCAATAAATCAGACGATCCTTGGATCATGTTTCCATGCGTGCTCTGGCGACTGATGCTTCTTCATATTCGTAAATCAATGTCTTATTCGAGTGATCTGAGTCAGACGTACATCGCGGAGCATAAGAAGATGTCTTCACCCATCAATCATAGGAGCATAAGAACTCTCTACATTTCCCAAAAGTTGCTGAATAAATCCAACCCATGTAAATATTCTCCTTGCACTAAATCTGGCATGCCTGAAAATCTCTTAGGCCTTCTTGATGAGGCTCTCGAAGAGGGGCTGGAGGCTCTTGGCGCTCTTCTTGGGATATCTCTTCTGGTCATTCTCGTAGTCGACATATGTGACACCGAAACGGGTCTCGTAGCCCTCAGCCCATTCGAAGTTGTCCATGAGGGACCAGGCCATGTAACCCTTGACGTTGACGCCATCCTTCTCGTAAGCGTCGGCCATGGCCTTGACGTAGCCATCAAAGTACTTGACGCGGAAGTCATCCTCGAGGATCTGCTCAAGGGGCATGTCGTTCTCGCCCTTGAGAGATGTGCCATTCTCTGTAACGTAGATAGGCGGGTATCCGTAGCGCTTAGAGAGCCAGTTTAGGAGGTTGCGGAAGCCCTGGGGGTTGGGGCGCAGCCAGAAAGACTGAGTCTCAGGGCCAATGTTCTCGCCGCTCTTAGACTCGAAGAGGGTCTCGAGGTTGCCGAGGAAGTCGTCGGCGGGAGGCTCGCCGGTCTTGTGCTTGATGTAGTTGGCAGTGTAGTGGTTCATGCCATAGAAGTCATTGGAGCCCTTAACAAGGTCGACTTCCTCAGGAGTGAACTCGGGGAGGCGGTCGCCGAGTTGCTTGCGCATAGAGTCGGGGTACTTGCCGAAGTAAATAGGGTCAGCGAACCAGGAAATGGCGAACTCGATCTTGCGGTCACAGGCCTCAACGTCGGCCGGGTCTTCGGGGTCCCAGGGGTAGGTGGCATCGCCATTGAGGGTGATTCCAATCTGACCGCCCTGAGTAGGCTTGAACTCCTCTCGGTAGACCTTGACAGCACGGGCGTGGGCGAGGATGCAGTTGTGGCCGACGATCCAGGGCTCGCGGGAGGAGTCTCCGACGGGGGACTTGTTGCGGTCTGAAGTGTGACCAGGGGCGAAGAAGCCGCTGCTGTAGCCAAGAATAGAAGAGCACCAGGGCTCGTTGAAAGTGATCCAGTTCTTGCACTTGGGAATGGCCTTGAACATGACGCGAGCGTAGTGCTCGAAGTCGAGAGGGAACTCCTCCTTGTTCAGAAGGCCGCCATAACGCTTGTCGAGTCCATCGGGGAGATCCCAGTGGAAGAGGGTGATGAAAGGAGTGATGCCGGCGTCAAGAAGGTCGTCGACGAACTTGACGTAGTGGTCGATACCGGCCTGGTTGACCGGGTCGCCGCGCCCACCGACGGGAATGATTCTGGACCAAGCAAGGGAGAATCGGTAGGTGTTGGCACCAACAGACTTGAGCAGAGCAATGTCCTCGGCGGTGCGGTTGTAGGAGTCGCAGGCGGTGACACCAGAGCTGCCGTCGGCAATCTTGCCGGGGATTTTGCAGAAAGTATCCCAGATGGAAGGACCACGGCCGTCCTTCTCGACGGCGCCCTCAACCTGGTACCTGTGATGGCGGGCCAATAGCGTCAGCAGGGGTCCAGCATGCCATTCGACAAGGAGGTGAGAGGGGGTGATTGTGAGTGGGGGAGGGGTAACGCAGGCGGGTAAGACGGAGGGAGAGCGGCGAAGTGTGGTGGGAGGATGCTTGCTAGTCATCCGAATCGGGCCACGAACGGAAGATGGCGTAAAAGTGCAGGGTGGTACGGGCTAGGGCTCAAGTATGGTTCCCAAGCGTAGAGGAGGGGATCGCGAAATGGAAAACGTACGAAGCGGTGGCAAAGCCCCAGAGGAAGTCGCTCGGCAAAGACATGTTGGAGAGATATGTGAAAGACCTGGCACTTGTTGGTTTTGAAAGTCTCGATATCGGTATGGATCGGGTCCAAACTGACGAGCGAGTTTCGGTTGAGAGAGGTCTGTTTCTTGAGGTGAGATTCGTCTCCTCCTGACAGAACCGGCCACTTTCTCGCAGTGGGTAGAACAAGAGGGACGAAGGGGTCGAAACAATTCTGATGTGATGGCGACAAGGAGGGAAGAGAGAGTAAGAAGGGAATTCGAGCAGACAGAGGGCTAGGAGTTGACACGATACTTATACGCAGCAAAACGATGGAAGGACGGCGAGCGGTGCAAGGGAATCAATCTTGTTGTCATTATTCGTCTGATGAGGGAATACCTGGTAGAATTAAGGTAAGGCCATGTCGAGGTACCTTACAAGGATCAGAATGTATGGACTACAGTATGGCAGGAGATGGGACAAACACCTGCAGCAGAGCAGTCAATCTGGGACCCAGGAAGCTCCAGAAATTCTCCCGTGTCGGACCGTCGACACCGAGAAGCTGAGACTGGACATGGACAACCCAACGCGCGGAGGAAGATGTGGTGGGATGAGATTTGGTGAAGACTGATTCTCCAGCGCTAATGCAAGTGGACAATTGATTGGCGCTGGTGGTGTTAGTCTCGAGGCATACGGGCATCTGCTACTATGTACATGCTCATGGATACCTAGGTAGGTAAGGTACCTTAGGTAATTAATTACCTACTTATTTGGAGTAACAACTTCAGCCTATTGCTTCTCGGTACATAAGTCTCAATCATACCAACTTGAATGAAAACCAGACACGATACTTGAAAAACTCGACTTACCTTGCGTACCTATCTTAAGGTGCCTTAGATAGGTAGCTGTCCGGTATTCGTAATTACTTATCTACTACCTCGCAGTTCAGAGTACCTAGATACAGCATACCACCTCAGCACAGGCTCATGCAGCTTCGCCTACGGTAGATAGCCAGGGGCGTTTCCCATTACCCCGCCGTGGGGTCCCTTCTCCTTCTTTCCCCAAGGTAATTACCACCTAAGGTACCTTTAGTTGACGGGGAACACATAGCGAAAACACCACACGACGGCCCGTCTTGCCGAAAAACAAAACCACGTCTTTTCGCTCACCCAACGACAAGACCCGATCCGAAACGCAAGAATCTGCGATCCCTCACCTGATTATCCCGTCTGCCGCCTCATTGGATGCCGCTCTCTATCCGGAACAAGCGCCAACGCTAGAACTATGCAACCACGCGCGGGCGGCAGCAGCATGCGAGCGCGGGAAGTTCGCCAAATCCTCGGGAGAAGAGGCAATACAGCACAGCAGGCCAGCTCTTTGTCAATCGCTTGCTTCTCTGATTGTCTCTTGATTGCCTCGTCCAAGCCCGGTTGAAGGCAGATCTGGTCCAACCACTACATACATACATATCTATGTTTGCCTGGGACGAGCAGCGTCACGGGGAATTCTGCCGAGGTCCGTCTTCCTTCTGTACCAAAGGCCAGGTAACCAGGGCACACCATCAAACCATCAACACCACCCACCGTCAGATGCATGCCGAATCCCGCCAGCTGGCCCCTGTCGTTTCCCTCAACTTCGGTGAGCGGGCAACAGACGTCGGGCGGGAGAGCCTCCCTTCCATCCAGCCCCGGCTCGTCCAATGTTCGACACCGTTCTCCAACATCGGCTTTCATCCCATCATCTCCGCACCGATCGCGCATGTCTACTGCGTACCTCTTCCCGGGCTTCAATAACGGACCTAGAATATAGATGCGACTTGTCCCGAGGACACCTGGCATCAGTTCTGTTGACAGTCTTTTCCCGCATTCATTGCATCATTCTCCACGCGGGCTACAACATGAAAACTTAGTTCAGACTGAGCTTCATCCTTTCAATTCCGCCCCTCCAAAACACCAACTTCAATTTTGGACAATATCGATTCGTACGAAGCGCGAATTCGCCAGAATCACATGGTCAATATCCTACGTACCCAGTCGCGAAGGCGTAATCGCCTCGCCAGAAAACTCCTATCCTTCGGTCGAACAACCCGCCTCAGCCGGCTGGCGGGTCCGTCCTGTCGAGCCAACGACCCTTCGGCCCTACACTCAGGTACACGCCTGTCATCTTGCACCCTGCAGAGCGGGATATCATCGGGATTTTCGAAACACCTTGTCATTCTGTCCTATGCTCATTACATCTTCCCTCGCGAAGCACTCCAACTCGACGCACATCCGCCTGTCCGTTTTGGCTCTCCTGTCCCTTGTTCTTCTCAATATCTTTGCCAGATGGTTTTGAGTTCCTCGTCGCCACGTTGTTGGCTCATCTCCCGTCGATTACTGAAGCGTCTCCTCTCCCACGCCGTCCCAGTTGAGCGACATCTCAACCTACCATCCTCAACTCTCACCGAGGTGTATGGAACTCGGGACGAAGGTGAGTCGGCCCAATCCAAAACACCCCGGCACCATTACCACCTACCCTGCCGCCGTGATGCACGACATGGCATGGGCTCACTGCATGCCCTCCACAGCCGCATCTGCATCGTCTCGTTCTCCTAGCTTGCGCTTCCCGTTCCCGAGGTTGCCTGTCGTCATGTCTACATCTTCTGTCTCTGAGGCCAGATCGTTTCCATCATCGGCGTCGGTCCATTCCACAATTTCCCATTCGACCCTGATGTTTCCCCCGTCCCTACTACTGTGGTCTACGACTTGGTTGCGACGCAGGTTGCCCAAACGGGAGCCCTCGATCATGTTGTCAAACCATGGAACGCCGCGGGTTTCCCGTCCAACTACAGTGACAGTTGTCGGGACAGCGGGCTGTTGTTCCGTCTCTTCCTGCTCGGGGATCAGGCCTAGGTCCTCTAGATCTCGCAGGTCTTGGCCGCACAAGCTGGCCAAGGTAAGATGGATATAGTCGGCTTCGGTGTGTGGGAGCTCAGTCCAGTACGACAACGGCGTGCCGCAGAAGCCACAGAAGTATCGCTTCGAAGGGTGGCTCGACGACGATTCGAATACGCGGCGGATGGCGGAATATCTCTCGTCGGGAAACAAGGGGTGGGTTGAGCTGCGATGCCACGACAGCGGGACGCGGATCATAGCAGCCAGCGGGGTAGCTAGAGGAACTCCTTCAGGGCCGATGATTAGCTTGGAAGCTTCCGCCTGATGAACAGGGCTTCTCATGCAAGGGGACCCGTTTCGAGAAGCAAACGAAAGGAGATTTACGAGACGAACCGACTTACTGTGTCTTGAGTCTGTGTAGAAGAGAACCTGGGCTCTTTCGGTCGTCTGTTGAGGGATGTCGATGATCCAAGTATTGCGACCACACGAACACCCGCCGCGCAAGGGTCGTTGCAAGCTGCCCATGCTCATGTCCGTCGGTCGAATTCCCTGGTTTCAAGGTAAGGGAGGTAGGTATCGAATCTTTGATAGAGTATTCGAAAAGGCTGTGTAGCGTCAGGTTGAGCGTTTCTTAACATCAACGAGGCCAGGGAATCGGCCAGATTTCTATCGGACGATGGTTTAAACATGTGTGTTTGTTGATCTTTCCGTACCTAAGGTACCTCAGCAGAACAGGAGACGTCGGAGTCGGTCGAAGCTTCCAGGTGAACCTGGCAAGCACTCCGTCCCACCTCACAGGCTCCCAGGCGCCCCCAGAAGCTGCGGATCTCCCGCCGTTGATTGCTGGAAGTGCAGGGCAGGTGGCCTGCGTTGCGTGCCCGCAGCGCGTTGGAGCCCCGCAGAGCATGGACTTCGTGTGGGGCACTTTCGTCATGCTTTGTCCAGTGTTGCCAGGCCCCGACTGCTCCAGCTCCAACAAGTTGTTTGTTTGTCATGCGAAGTGAAGCTTTTTGTTATGGAAGTCTTGCTGCCGACACAAACTTTATGTGTGATACCTACCTTCCTTCCTAAGCCGTATGAAAAAACTGCCTGGCTTACAGACATATCAAGCGATACAATTCCGTCCCATCAGCTAACGTTGGCGGGAAATAGAGCTCCTTTCGCCCCCATGTCCAGCCCATCGAGAAGCTCCATCTCCTCTTGATCAAGGTTGAACCCAAACACATTGGCGTTTTCCACGATTCTCGCCGGGGCGCTACTCTTGGGTAATGGCACGAACCCCTTTTGAAAAGACCACCTTACCAGTACCTGGGCCGGAGTCACCGTCTCTGGCTTCGTATCTACATCTTTTCCCGCTTCCATCCCGTCGGCCCCGGCCCCGGCCCCGGCCCCGGCCCCGGACCCCGTCCCGGACAAAAGCCGCCGCCGTGCCTTCTGAACGACCCGCATCAACACCGGATCCGACATCTTCTTCGCCCTAGCCAACGGACTGTACGCCTGCACAATTATCCCATGGGACTGGCAGTACGTCGCAAGTTCTCGTTGCTGACACCATGGATGAATCTACACACGTCAGCACCCCCGGGCTTTTTCAACAAGCCACGGCCGAAGACTTACCTCGATCTGGTTGACAGCCGGCGGCCACACCCTCGCATACCCCTTCATCTCCTCGATATGCTCGATCCGGAAGTTGCTCACCCCAATATACCTCGTTCTGCCCTCCGCAAGCAACCTTTCCAGCGCCAGCCAGACCTCCCTCCGTCTCTCGATGGGTCGGTGTACGAGAAAGAGGTCGACGTAACCATTTTCGCCAGTGATCCGCTTAACGCTACGCAGGGCGCTCCGATATGTCGCTTCTTCCGAGTCGCCGTGGCGACCTATTTTTGTCGTTACAAAGATGTCTTCGCGACAGGTATTGGTTTGCTGCAGATACTGATGCAGGGCCCTGCCTACGTCCTCCTCGTTGCCATACAATTGCGCTGAGTCAAGATGTCGATACCCGCTCTCCAGAGCCGCGAGACAAGCTCTCGCGCATTCTTCTCCCCTGAGCTGGTACACGCCAAAGCCCAGCTTGGGCATCCTCGCGGAGGTTCCGGGTCTGAGCGTCGTCTCGTTCATTGTTGGGCTTCGCCTAAGAACGGGTTTTGTGGGTTCCAGGTTGTTGTTGTTGCTTTTGCAGATTGCATTTGCAGGTGGCTGCCTAGACCAGTGAGTTGACTCATTAACACCCACCCCACCTCATTCAGGTAAGGACATTAGCTAGAATAGCCACGTCTACGACCAGGACTAAAAATGCGATAGACAAGCTAGTTCAGGTAAAGCCCCTGTCTGGACAGAAGAATCTCAAAGATTTCTTTCCAAGGATTAATCCCATTTGAGTCCATGTTCGCCAGTTGGCCAGCATTAAATAGGTATTTGTAGTTTTACACTTCCCTTCCTTCCAAGATGATAAAAACGCCCAGCGACTGGCCCAAGTTCCAAAACGCAATGAATCAGACAGAAGACGATTTAGCCCGTCTTCTTCTTCTTCTTGGGAGGCTTGTCTTCCTCTTCGTCTTCATCGTCGTCGTCATCACCGTCGTCATCGACATCGCTCTCTGCGCTGCCAGAGCCTGAACTGTCGTGTTCGCTGTCGAATTCCTCGGCAACGTCACTCTCACTCTCCGCCCGGAAGTCCTCATCGACGCTCTCTTCGTCCTCGTCCGCTGAGCCACGGTCCGCCTTGGGACCAACCACCTCGTCTTCGGAGTCGTCCATGGCGGCTGCATCGCGGATAGCGTTGGCAAGGAGCTTGGCGTCTTCGTCGATCTCGTTCTTTACACGCAGGCCCTTCAGTCTGAAAAATTCCTCGAGCCCCTTAAGATCCTCTCGGTTAATATTGCTGAACTGGGACGAGCCGGCACCGTTCTTCATCTGCACCGTGATATCAAACGTGGACAGTGCAGAAACCGCTCCGCCGACACGAGAGAAGGTGATGGATGCCGTCTGTTCGTACGCAATGTATGTCGCGGGTTTCGGCACAAACATGAAGGCCTTTTCCAGGCAGTAAAGGAATCCTTCGCTGGCCTTGATCGAGCACTTGATGCCAAACTGCTGGCGGTGGCTGCTTCGGAGTTAGCTTATTTGGTGTCAAGAATGAGGGGTTTGTGACGCACGTCTGGAAGTCCTTGGCAGGAGTCGTGACCTTCTTGTTGGCAAGGCCTCGGAAAATGTAGGTAATAACCTGATGAAGGGGCTGCTCGTAGTGGGGCTGTAGCCTGTCGCCGTATCTCTCCTGAATTTGCTCTTCGGTGAGGTTCAGGTCGATCGTAACCTCCTCGTCCTTCTTGAACTGCATGACAATGAAGGGGTATCTTGTCTGGCCCTGACGGAGAGGTGGGTCCAGGCCAATAACCAGGAGCACATGTGTCTCGTCGGGCTTAGGAAGAACCATGAACTTCTTGATGGCGTCGTACTGGATCTTGTAGTCGTAGGTTTTACCGCGGAGACGGAATGAAGCATCGTACATGTCGATGTCGAAACGTCCTCTTTAACATCATGTCAGCGATGACGTCTTGCAGCATGTAAATCATGTAGACGTACCTGGGTGTAAGGTGCAGAATGTCCAAGAAGGTGGCGATAGTATCGCCGGCCGTCTCGCCAATCTCAGCCTTCTCCATCAGGGTATCGTAGAACAAGGTGACAGCGTTCTTCTCTTCCTCGCCAGCATCACTGCCGGCGTCCTCCTCCTTCTTGACAGTCCCGGGAATGTAGAATCTCATCTCCACAAGCTGATCCTTGCCAGCACCCGCCTTCTTCCCCTTGCCACGCGCGCCACCCAGGGCGCCGTTGGTGCCGGTGTCGTTCTTGTCCGTGGGCGCGGAGAACTCGACGGCGACTTCATTGCGGCCAGCCAAGTTGGTATTTGAGATTTCGGAGTAGGGGATCTCGAAGGCGGGACGGTTCTGGACGTGGAATGAAAGCTCGGCCTTTCCGAAGTCGGCCTTGCCCCAGTTCCATCCCCTCAGGGAGTGTTCCTTGTTCTCGAGGACGGTGCTGTACCAGTTCTTGAAGATCTTGGCCAAACGTTCATAATCCTGCGAGAGTAGGAGTTCAGCACGACTTCATGGACCCATCCAAATGCGCGACTTGATTTACCTCTTGTTGGAAGCCATCCAGCTGAATGATGCGTGAGTCGCGGTTCAGGATCTTGATTTCGTAGCCTTTGGAAGCTCTGCTCCATTGCGCCGAGGCGATAGTGCTGTGGTCGAGGGTGAACGTGTCGCCGCCGCCAGCAGGCTTCCATCCGAGACCGCTCTCGGCGAATCTGCACTTGCCACTCTCCTTGGAGAGGTCCAAGTAGATGCTGTCGAAACTCTCACTAGAAGGAGCCATTTTGTTAGCAAGTGGTGCTTGAGACCGTGGAAGAGTCGCGCGCGATGAAAGGCGAGGGATTATGAAATAAGCCTTCGCAAACGGATTCGATCGGTTGGGATAAGACGGGTGGCCGCAGAATTGGCGCGATGAGGAGGGAAGAGCTGGTGATGGGAACTCACATAGCTGCCATGATGGGAAAATCTCTGAGCTAGGTCGCTGTGTATCGTCGAAATACGGTCGCACGAAGGCAACCACCGCTCAAAGCCGAGAATGGGAAAGGGCGACGTCCGGCTCGAGCTGTGGGAAATGTCGAATGGACGGAGGTTGGTGGTGGTGAGTGGTGAGTGATACGGGGTTTTCTCTTGTCGGTGATAAAATTTCGGGCGATTGGACCTTCGCGCGGTCTTCTCCTTGTCGCGCGAGGCTCTCTGGTGGCACGGCGACGCGACCTGTTAAGTGAGTGGGTCTTCGTGGTTATACTCACACCCTGGAGGTGGAATCCAAACTCAGGCCAAGAGCTTCTGTTAGTAAGCACCGGGACCATCTTTCGGGAATAGCGCGGCATCTTGATTACCCCAACTTCTAAAGCTGTCGCGCAGTTGCCAAGTGTGGGGTAAGGCACAGCACTAACCGGCTCTGAGCTTTCAAGTGCCCGAGGTCATTGTCGTCTCAAACAGCTGGAGCTAGGAGCAGCATTGGGTACCTAAGAGAGGCAAGCTAATGTAAGGCCAGCTGGGCCATGTCTTCGGGGAACGGGAAGAGGAACTGGAACACCAGCCAGTTTACCTTAGACTTCTATTTTTCCCACCTTCTCCTCATTGCTAGGACCTTACAGAGCCGTTGCTTTCCGGGCGAACTCATCCTGAGCTGTTAACTCAGATATCAACAAACCTTCTCATTCAATTCAAATCTCGCACAATCTGTCATTCTCCAAGGTCATTGCTGCAAAACGCACCGACGTCATCGCCATAATGTCCAGCCCGCCATCTCGTCTCAAGAACATCCTCGGCCACCTAGGCCTTTCCTCAACACCAGCTCCGAAGAGAGAAGAGCCCTCACCAGCTCACCACATTCACCAGCTTTCTCCAACTTTCTTCCTCGAACGTGCTGCCACCATTGAGCCAGATGCGGAGGCCATCGTCCACACCACCGCAAATAACAAACTCCTACGGCGAACCTATCGTGACTTTGCCGAGCGAGCAACCGGCCTCGCATACTACCTGAAGAAGCATGGGTTCAAGAGAGTTGGTATCCTGGCGCCAAACACCCCAGCTTTCCTCGAAAGCATCTTTGGCATTGCTTTGGCAGGCGGTCAGTCCACCTCTGAATTCATGTGCTACCTGATGGATGACTTACTTGGACTAAATAGGAGTCAATGTCGCCGTCAACTACAGATTGAAGCCTGACGACATTACTTACATATTCGACTTCGCCGAGGTCGACTCAATCATCGTCGACCAAGAGTTCGTTGACCTCCTCGACGAATTCAAGCAGAAGCGCCCAGGCGTTCCATTCATCATCGACACCGACACCGACGCCGTTGAGGGAGAGTTGAGTGGGCCCTTTGACGAAGCCATCCTGGAAGGTCTCCAGTATGACCAAAGTCATGGAAACAAGAAATTCGATGGCCTTCAATCGCATTGCACCAATGACGATGACATGCTAGCCATCCCCTTTACATCAGGGACTACTTCCCGTCCGAAGGTGGGTTATGTCTCTGCAGAGCGAGGTACCATTATCACCACTAACAAGAGTTGGTCTTCTAGGGAGTCGTTTACACCCATCGAGGAGCCTGTGAGCCGCTGCACCGCTCCTAACATGATGTAGCAGCAGGACACTAATTCAAGGCAGACCTTGCGGCCCTGGGCAACGTGATAGAGTCAGGACTCAACTCTCCCGACGGAAGACGCTGCAAATACTTGTGGACATTGCCTTTGTTCCATGCGTGTGGTTGGGTTTGTGACTAGCTGCCCATCAGAATCTCTCGGATGATTTTGCTGACCAAATCCGGAAGACCTTTCCCTGGGCTGTCACTATGGTCCGGGGAACGCACTACACGCTGAGGAAAATCGATTATCCCCTCATTTGGAAGCTGTTGAAGGAAGAAGGAATAAGTCACTTCAACGCCGCCCCGTTCGTTGCCAACATGATATCCTGGCATACTTTATTCGCGTTCTGACCCATGTAGGACCGTCAATACCCTTCTATGCTCCGCCAAAGAGAAAGAAGTATTGCCTCAGCCTTGCCGTGTTACAGTCGCCGCAAGCCCACCAAGCGGCTTCTTATTCGAGCAGATGGTGTGTTTCGTCGCTTTGGATTTCCCCACCAAGCTAAGTACTGATGACGATAGACGAATCTCAACCTTATCCCAGTCCATGTGTATGGAATGACGGAAACCTACGGCCCCATTACTAAGGGCTACCACATGCCGTCGTGGGATAGCCTTCCTCCCAACGAGAAGTATGCCAAAATGGCCCGCCAGGGTCACGGCTTCGTGACGAGTCTCCCGATTCGAGTGATCAAACAAGATCAGCCAGAGGGTGTTCTCATCGACGTGGCGAAGGATGGGAAGGAAATTGGCGAGATCATCTTCAACGGCAACATTTGCTGCAAGGGGTACTACAAAGACCCGGAGGCAACGAGAAAGCTATTCGCGGGAGGAGCTCTTCACTCAGGAGATCTTGCGGTGATGCATCAGGATGGCGCAGCTCAGATTCTGGACCGAGCCAAAGACATCATCATCTCAGGTAATATACTTCCACGTCAGGAGCCGGTCAACCACTCAAACTAAGTTGTTTCCAGGGGGCGAGAACATCTCTTCGGTCGCTCTCGAGGGCATGCTCGTCCAACACCCTGACCTGCTTGAGGCTGCAGTCGTGGCTATTCCTGACAGCCACTGGTAAGTTTACAATTTGCGCTTCTATAAGTACCTGGTCGGTATGCTGACAGGTCTAGGGGCGAACGTCCGAAGGCTTATGTGACCGTCAAGGAAGGCAAGAGCCTACAGCCGGAAGACCTCATCTCGTGGGCCAAGCACCAGAGCAACATCAGCAAGTTTATGGTGCCACGCGAAGTTGAAGTTGTGGAAGATCTCCCCAAGACCAGCACTGGGAAGCTGAAGAAGAATGTCTTGAGGGAATGGGCGAAGCATGGCCGGAAGGAATAAATCAGGGGTCTGGCGACCCGTGGGTAACCGTTGATTTCTTACATTGCAGTCCGCATTTGAAAGGTAGAGAGATTCGGTCGGATGGAGGAAAGAACAAAGAAGAGATGGATAGATGAGAATGAGAATGAGAATAGACGCTTGATTGGCTAAACTTGATTAAGAACCGGAAGAAACTGACTGGTCACTGACCCAGGCTGATATCTGCCGAGATTGGGGCCCTATTGGCTCAAGTAACGTTGCCGGTAAACGGTTTATTTCTGCTTCCCCGTTTCGAAAGATCCGGTACCGTCACCTCTTCAACACATGCCCCCTGTTCGTAAGGTGTGCTAGGGTAGGGTAAGGACGGATAGCCTGGGTACATTACCACGACAAGTAATACGATACAGCCTAGCCTAAGGTGCTAAGCTCCAACAGCCAAGCAACGTATGGTAAAGACGGCTACACTGAAGGTGGCTCGCTACGGGACCTTTGCCTGATGCGAGACAAGTGAAGGAGAGAGAGGCAGTACGACAATATCTGAGCGGCCAGAGGAAGGGCAGCCCCTTCTTAGAGAGATGGCCCACCGTTCCGAACTACTTTACTCCTTCTAGATGATGACAGAAGAAGGGCACGTTTCTGCCTTCACCTTCGGGGACTTGAGAGGAAGCAGGGGAGGAGCCTAATTTCAAGCCATATGCTTTAACAGAACCCGGAGATGAAGTCATTGGGCCTCAAGTCGGAAGACGAAACAGTGGCATCAGGCAACTGCGCACATCCAGCCACTTTTTATATCGTCCATCCTCGTATATGAGGGCGTGTTCTAACATCTCGAGCCATATCCTAAGCGAGTCTGTCCACTAATGGCAGCTCCTGGACAAGTGAGACAGCCGAAGCTCCGCGAAGCTAAGAGACGGGGCAACAAGCCATAAAGGGAACCCCTGAGAGAAAGAGAATGCTGGAGTCGTGCCACTTGGCCGAGAAGATCGCCGTAAACGGAGACAAGGTAGACCTCAAGACCGGGCCCTAGCCGTCGCCAAGCTTGTCAGCTCGACAGCTGGACCAACGGTCGACCGGCTGCAGTAGGGCAGGTCCCTGACGAGCCAGACCCTGAAGACCCTTTACGCCTTTGTCCCGCTCGCTGGAGAAGAACGTCGAGGTTCACTCGAACAGGGACACAGCCGTGGTCGTCTAGGTATTACTAGCCCTAGCACGCCAACACGACTCTCGAGTGACATTACCTCATGATGCTGCAGGCGTCAGGTGTACGTGAGAAATGCTTATTTTCCCTTACAACCGAGATCATCATACTCTTGGCTACATGCTCACCGACACATGTAGATCAAGATTGCCCCTATCCCGGCAACACCAGACACCCCTCCGTCCATCCCTCCGTATCCGTGAGATGCGAGAAAAGGACGGTCTATACATGAATCCGATGGGTCGCCTACAGTAGCGTCATATATCCTCGAGGAGCCAAACCAACTTTGAGGTTCTTGCTCTATCGAAGACGCACGAAGGCGTCATGTTGTGGATTAGTTGACGAGGGTAGTGGGAAGAAGGCCGTCGACGCCTACCGTGAATCCACTCACACTCACCTTGGCACGTGTCGTCGACCTAAGCGCTCCCGATACGAGCACCCGAGATTCAGGACCACTCGAGTCAGACATACACCGGTTCTTTCTCGACAAGACCGCCATTACCACCAGTCAGAGAGGACAGAGAGCAGACTCCTTCTCGACTTGGGCGATGAGCGGCAGCCTCCCGGACGTGGTGAAACCAGAGGCGAAGTGAAGGGAGTGGCTTTGGCCGGTCAAGATGTATTGAAGGCAGACACGACAGAAAACAGCTGCATGATGCAGGCCGTTGTGGATATGGGCTGCTTCTCCAACCGGGCAAGACTGGGTGCGCGCGCGCGCACAAGTGTTCCAGCTCAGGATTGGGCGAGAGAATCCACGTAACCGCACCTTCGTTCTTGGGGCCCTTTCCGTAACCCATGTCCATGGTTTTCGTCCAGGAACCGCGGATCCTTTCGAGCGGTCTGCGTCTGCGGCTGCGTTTCCCGAGGGCGAATTCCACACGAGATGAAATTGCCCTACTGATGGCCAGGCTATGTCGCGCGTCTGACCCTCATAAAGCCCATGTCGACCCCTCCTTGAGGGAAACAAAACAACTTTTCTGAGAGTCGCCAACGTCAACAATGGTATGAATGTGAAAGCTGACAGAGTTTAGGCAGGGAAGAAACACGGACAGGCTGCGAGTTACCAGACTCGCCCCCACAAGTAAGTCGAATGGGGGGGAGAGAGAGAGAGCAGCCGACTATGAGATAAGACAAGGAGAGGAGAGAGGGGAGTAGAGTACAGAGTAACAAAGAGGTCAAGAGGGACTGGCCACTCGACGGGACGGAAATGAGCTCGGTACGAATAGTGGCCCGATGATGAAGGACGGCGGAGGCGGAGGAGGGAATACTCATCACCCCCGGGCAAGGCACAACCATGGACATGGCCGGCTTACCGTACAAAGAAGAGGAGAGGAAGACACTGACGAATGGCGTAGATCGAGATCTCAAAAGGGACGACGACATCGACGACAGGTCATTTTATATACTAGTCGAAACCCCCCAACGGCGGACGGGTAGGTGACCCAGAAGAGACAGACGGGAAGGCCACACCACAACGTGTCTTGCGTCCTCCCCTGCGCCGCAGCAAAGAAAATTTTGGCGACAAGCCCTGGAGTGGAGTGACTCTGGCATAAAGGCAGACCACCCCGAATCCCCCGACTGCCGGCCCTCCTTGGGTCCTTGGGCGCCGGCCCTCCTTCGCTTCCCGCCGCCGCACGACGCCGACACTCTGCAGAGGTCTAGGTATCTTGGGATACGCCTTCACGAAGAAGAAATCGGTTCACTTGAGCAGGTGTCGTAGTCGGCTGACTCTGCAAGACCCAGGACCCCTAGTTCCGGGGAAAGAGTGTGGCCCGCCGAGAGATCAAAGTCACTCCACGGCCACGGTGTATGGGCGAATCCCGTGCCATCGACCGTCTCCCGATTGCCCACGACCACGGTCCTCTGCCATTCGGTTCCATCCCATCCACCACTGGGATCGCCGTTCGCGGCGGCTCTTCCGGACTGTCACTGCTGACCCAGACACTGGTCTGGTGTCTTCTAGCGGCGGCCTGCGTCCACTAGGATCTTCTGGCCTTGCGCCTCGTCCGGCCGGAGTCTTCCAATCGTGGCTGGGTTCGCTGAACCTCGCCCGATCTTGGCTCCTGAGTCCTCGTGAATCGGAGGGCCCTCCCTCGGCTCCGGGATCGATAGGAACGACGGCGAAGTTTTGAAAAAGAAAGAAAACCCTCTATAAATCGCCAACGGCTTTTCGTGTACGCTGAGGCCCCGTGAGAACGGGAATCGAAAGGGGGTTCTTCAACCGATCAGAACCCCTTCGTCATCCCCGACACGACGACAAGATGGCTAACGAGCCCAACGACAACGACCACTTCTACGAATATCTCGTGGACGACCCGGAGGTAAGTCAAGCAAACAACCTGGTCCACATCGCTCTTTTCGTCCGATCCTTTCTTCCCACGGGGCCGGGCTATCAGGGGCTCGCTCCCTTTTTTTTGGTCAGGTCTCGAATCTACCGGCCGACTCATCCCACACATGCCGCCATACTGCCAGCATCGCCTCTGGCCCGACGCACACAGCGGCATAGGGTACGGTATGAGACACGGCAGACCAAGCGGTCGGGAGGAGGACACGATGCTACGCACCCACGTCGATCTGGGTTAGATCCCATAGACGGGAGTCCCGACAACAAGTCAACCCATGATCGAAGACCACCACGAGCTCCGGCGGCCGTTCGAAGTGTATGGTTGGATGTGAGGGAGCGGGAGTCGGCGCCGTATCCAAAGCCGAACTTTCGTCTGTGTCGACCCCGGTATGGGGTGATGGCAAGGTGATGTCTTCATCAAAAACCCATTCATGAGACGAGAAAAGCCTGCAAATGACCGTGTGGAAAGAGATTTGCTTTGGAAAGGAAAGAACGAAAAGAAAAAGAGGGCAAAGAAAGTCTGACCATATTTCTATCAGCAGATGATGGCTTCGACGCCGTTGTCCCCGCACTTTTCTCCCAACATGTTCGGAGGGGCCTTCGACGTCCGCGTTCGCGACCGCCCGCACCACGCCACTCGGCTCGGGAATCAGCCCATGTCGAGTCCAGGCCACAATCGACCCAATTTGATGGACGAAACAGTCAAGCGCGCGACCGTGAACCCAATTCAAAGCATCGCGGGTGTGCCTGGACCAGTCACGGCGCAAGTGCAACAGCAGCAGCAGCAGCAGCATCATCACCAGGTCCAGGTTCCCAACCTTCAACAGCCGCTCCATCATCCAGCTCTGGGTCTGGGGGGTTTGTCTGAGCTGGAGTTGACGGCTGGAGCTGCGGCTGCCGAGAACCAGGGTAACCACCACCACCACCACCACCACCACCAACAGCAACCAGACCAATTCGTTGCCGCTGCAGCTGCAACGCCGTTCGCTGATCACCAGGGTCTGCCCGCTCTGCTCCATGCGCAACAAGGGCATCTACAGGCACCCGCCACATGGTTCCCGCCCGGATATGGAGCCCCGACATATTGCGACAACCATCAGCAAGCCGCCGCTGCGCCCGTCTCCTCCTCTTCCTCCACCGCAGCTGTCACCGCAGCCGTCACCGTAGCCAATCCGCCCGTCACGATTTCTGCAGTGGGCGGACTGGGCAATGGTAACACTGGCGTATTCGACTTTGGCTTTGCTGCACCACCGCTGAGTGAGCAGTCGTTCCTTGGCGGAGACTATGCCAATATCACGCCACTTTCCACAGCAGCTGGAGCAGCCGTGACAGCTCACTCGCAGCCAACAACCGCCTTCGGTTTTCATTCCTCGCCATGGCGTCCCACGCTTCAAGACAGCAGCTCCGTCACTCTGACCCCGAACATTGCAGCCATCGCCGCGGCCGAGCTCAACCACGACGTCCGGAAACATAGTAAAGGCAGTATGGAGGACGACAGCGACGTCAAGGACCGCTCGTGGGGCGACGGCGACGGCGACGGAGATGACGACGACAACGACAACGACAACCGTGACCGGAAGCGAGGCGGCAAGGCCGGGGTAAGCAGCAGCACGTCGCCTAGACCTCGGAGGCACCAGCAACAGCGCAATGGCAAGCGCCGCGCCGTGGCCAACGGCACCGGCGCGGGCGCGGGCGCGGGCGGCGGTGCCGGCGAAGACGATGACGAACCCACCAGCCCCGCGGGTCGCACCAGCGTCAGCGGCCGATCGGTGAAGTCTGTCTCGGCCGCCTCGACGACGGGCTCCAGCAGCAAGACGACGGCGCCGGCCCCGCGCCTGCGCAGCGCATCGCGCACCTCCAAGAACGCATCGCAGAAACCCGCCGAAACCGCCGAGGAGCGCCGCACCCGCGCCTCGCACAACCTCGTCGAGAAACAGTACCGCAACCGACTCAACGCGCAGTTCGAAGGCCTCTTGAACGCGCTGCCGGAGCAGGTGCGCGGGCCGGCCGGGACGGAGGGGGCCGGAGGCGGGGGCGGAGGCGGAGGCGGAGGTGGAGGCGACGAATCGGATCCGCAGCCGGCCGATCAGGAGAGGCGGGTCAGCAAAGCCGAAGTGCTGGACATGGCGCGCCGGCACATCAGGAGCCTGGAGCAGGAGCGGGACGAGCTGCAGCGTGAGCGGGGGGATCTGTTGCGCAACCTCGAAATGATGGAGCGGGAGATGGCTGCCAACGGCGGAGGCCGGCTAGACGAGTTTCTCGACGTCGAGGGACCTCCGGACGACAGAGGCGAGTCATCGTGGAGGGACGCGTGAGAGAAGCCGAGTTTCTTCCTATTCTTCTTCTTCCTATTCTTCTTCTTCCTCTTCTTCTTTTTTTTGTCTGTCGCTCTACACACTCTCGCAGCACCCTCTCTCTCATGCGTCCGTTGTTGGTTGGTTGGTTGAGATATGAAGGCGTGTTCGTCATGCTGCTGCTGCTGCTGCTGCTGCAGCTACAGAAGAAGGGTGGTGTGGCGCGCGTGAGCCCAAAAGCTCGGAGGCAAGGGTGCCGGGGGGAGGAAAGCCTCGGAGCTTCTCCGACCGTCCGATGGCACGCCGCACGGCACGTTGGACCATGGTCATTGGCCCGGTCCTCTCGTGCTATTATTCTTCATGGCCCCTCCCCTCTCCCGTCTCAAACATCGGTTCGGTCGGCGGACGAGGTTGGGCTTTGGGTGTTTTCCTCTTCTTCTCCGCCCCTTGGTCCCGCACGGGTTTCCCCCGGTCTGTTTTGCTTGGTCACCTTTTGCAATCGCTTTCCTTTTCCCGTTCCTGTAATCCACTTTGGTGTCATGTCGATTGTCTCCGTGTTTCCCTTTTTTTTCTTTTCCTCCGCGGGACAATTGCGACCCAAAGAAATGTTTCATGTTGAAAGTCGATAACACTTGGTGGGAAGGGGATATAGAAAACCTTGGGAAGAAATGGAGGGGAGTGGTGGTAAAACAAAAGAATGGCCGAGGCATTACGATGAACGGAATGGAGGGAGGACACGAAGGCGCCATGTAAGGTATTGGATGGTGGGTGGGTGGGATGCATACATTGTATGTACTTGTGTGGGATGGCATGAACGGAGCGAGAATGAGAGATGCGTGACGACGGGAAGAGGGAAGGGTGGTTAACCATCTGCCGCGACGATGCGGCACTGGGCGGCGGTAGTTCGGGAGCACTAAGCAGCACCTCCACGATGTTTGAGTTATCATTATCATGTCTTGCAGACTTGGCATGACCGGCACATGTCGAATAATGCCGGGAACATTGTCCCGTGATGCCATGAGACCCTCCCTCCACCATGCAACCAACCCCGAATGTTGATCGTGATGCCACACCATATATGTCCGTTAATAAGCAAACATTTCGCGTGAATGAGAACAGTGATCATATGTCAGAAAACAAATCAAAGAGCGTCACCAATGTTTGGAACAAAATACGGAAATGTTTGGGACAGTAACGTCTCTTGAATTGGATTATTCGGCGCGTCAAATGCGTCCAAACCGCGATAAAAGTGCCACGCCTTTTCCATACCTAGTGAACGTGTCTCACCTATGAACCCACCTCCCTTCCCTGCCTGAGATGCTCGTCGCCGATACTGTAACCTCATCCACCCGCCGCCGCCTCCGCCACTGTTGGCGCTGCATTCCCTTTTTACAAGTTTTTTTTTTCTCTTTCGCCCAAATGTCGTAATCCATCAAGTCGTGTCCGGCGAGGTCGCCGCTCCACGACACTCGCCTTTTTGGTACAAAATAACAATAGCAGTTGTTGTGGTGGTGGTGGTGGTTGTGTGTGTGTGTGTGTGTGTGTGTGTGTGTGGTATGTGTTGCGGTTTCGGGTGGTAACAATAATAATAACCCAGGACAAAAGAACAGCTGCGGTTCTGATGTTTGTCCCTGCGCGCAGGAAGTGCGCCCCACGCCAATGCCACAATCGTGGGCAGTATAAACAAGAAAAGACGGGTAAGGAAATGAGCGAGAGTGATGCTGATTGTTGACAGCGACAGGTAACTTTTGGTCCTGATTCGATGGATCGGCGCTGGTCTATGCGAAATTGATGAGAATCCGTAATACAACCCCTTCCGATGTGTGCCAGTAAGTCTATGGAATTCGCGGCAGTGGTAGAGAAGTCGCCGAGATGTGTGAAAATAATGAGAAATGGTGAGTGATGCGCCGCCTAATGTGACCCAGGATCGTGTCGCTTCGCCGAAATGTGAGAGATGTGTAAGGCAACAGGTGTCAAGGAAACGGGTGTGGTGTCGTGTCTGAACACGCTGATGTGGGTGGGGGGTGTTTAGATTCGGCTACCAGAGTAGACCGGCGGGAAAAGCGCATATTGGCCCGGCGGGGGCGGAGTGCTCAAGCTCGTGGTTCGGGCACGTTGGCGCCGATGCTGCTTGATCGGCTCTTTCGTCGAGAAGTTCTCGCGGGAGAGGTTTGCTTTGTGGCCCTCGGAGACTGTACGCATGTCCCCAGTAGAGTGAGACGTCGTGAGCACCTCGTCGGACTCGGGCAGCGGCGTCATGATAGACGTCCGTCCCTTGGGTGACTCCAGACCGGGGAAGTCGTCGACGCTGATCGAGCGCGAGTGATCGATGCCTTCAGCCTTCGGGTTCCATCCCTCGAAGGTTGTGCTTCCGGTGTATCGTGTCAGAGCTGTCCAGGTCGAGTTGGTGGAAGCGTGGCGTGCTTCGGTCGAGCTTGTCTGCCCTGAAGAGTTGCTGCCCGTCGTGGAAGTGCTCGCGCGGTCTGGAACAAACAGCCCGGGAGTCTCTATCGACATGGTAGGCTCGGTTTCGAACGAGAAGTTCCTAATGTGCTGCCTGGGGATTTCTGCAGGATACTCATCGGCGTCCGACTCGGCGAGCATCTGCTGCCGGAAATCTCCAGGAATGAGAAGGGATGGTGACAGGTGAAAGCCGTGAGACTCCTTGAAGCTCGACGCATGAGAAGCAGTTCTGACGTGAAGATGAGACTGGCCGCGGTAGTTGGTCTCCATCCTGGGGTGGGAGAAGTTGGATCGCACCGGCAGCGTAGGGATCGTGGGGGTTATGGCCTCGTGCCCATTTGCCGTAGAAGTCGGGCTTGAAGGACTGAGGGCCGGGATGTCCGAGTTAGTTGTTGGTGCTGGCTTCAAACCAGCTGACAACGGCGCCACGAACACGTTCTCGGTGTCGAGAGGAGTTTGTACAACGTCTTCCCTGATCACTTCCAGCGAAGGTCGATCCCAGGCATAGTCGCAATCAGCCTCAACTTCATGCTCGTAACAGTAATCGATGTCGTCTTCCCAGCTTGCACGGTGTAGTATGTCTGCCATCTCATCTTCCTCCAAAGCCTCTGTTAACGCAGACTGGATGCCAAACATGTCGAAACTGCCCAATGTGTCTGACGCGCCACTTGGTGGTCTCTGCGAGTCATCTTGTTGCGTTTGCGCCAGTTGCCGCAAAACTGGTACAGAGTGGCTGCCCCTCAATGACGAATTGGTGCTGATTAGGCTGGCGCGGGAACGACGTCCCATGGGATACGCTTCCTCCTCCTCCGGAACGTCGGGCAGGGCCATGTCATATGAACAGGTTGAGCTGGCAGTGAGGGGCCAAGCGGCATCGTCAGGAGTCGTGATGGCGTGGGAGAACCGGAGATCCGCGTAAGCCTCCGCGCCGGCGACGTCAGAAGGGAAGTATCCATGAGCAGTTGCTGGGGGCTCCGGGAACTCAATTGGTGCCTGGAGGGCAGGGTGCTGAAAACTGTCCCCGGTTTTGGGCCGTTCCTGGGTGTCGACATCCTCCATGGCATTCAGGATGTCGTGTTTGACCGAGATGCGACTCGACTTCCTGGGCGGTGGAATAGGAGGGGCTGGGATGTCAGAGAGAATTGCCTCCTCGTCAATCGGTGACCTAGGAGGCCGCGGTGGCGCTGGCCGGGGCGGGCTCGAACGCAGTTGTTCCTGGGATCGAGTGTGCTTGATCAGCCTCCGCGGCGCCGAAGTTGGGCCAGTCTGGTGGGTGATGACCGGCGGACGGTTCAGAAACAGTTCGGGGTGGGTCTCATTGGATAGAACATCCTCTCGTGACATATGCAACGCTTCGGATGAAAAGTTAGAGAAGTGCAAATCCTCAACATCGATCCCCTTCAATGTGCCGGTGGTCGGGCGTTGGCCAGCGCGGATAGCCGAGAATTCGGAAACAAGTTCAGCGCGGCTACCTCTTTGAAGGTCCGGTAGATGGTCGCGTTTGGTGTGGGTGACGTGTTGGAAGTTGTACGGGCCCGATATTTGCAGTTTCCTGCCGAGGGTAGGGTCGTCTGCAAGTTCATCTTGTCTTAGAGTCTGTCGTCGACGACCGAAGATGGACGGGATGAGATGATCCTTGTTTGCCGAGGGCGGACCATCCAATACAAGCTCACCAGAATACAGAGAACTTCCAGAGGAGTTGCTGCTGCTTTCCCGCTTCAGCTTGGCTCTTCGGTTGAAGATGGTCTTGCCGAAGAGCTGGACGCTCTCGGGGCGTTCTCGAGACGGCATGCTGCTAGAAGTTGACCGGCCAGAAGACTTCCTAGACAAAGTGATGGTTTCCAGGGTGTGTTCCCACGACGGACGACGTTCCGAGGTTATTGAGCGCAGCGAGGACGACGAGCCTGAGGACGTTGTGACGTTGCTCTTGTGCTTGTCCAAGGCCGAGGCCCTCTTCATCTGCTTGCTCAAGGCACGGATCCTCTCTGGCGACGGCGGTCCATCAAGAGCAGGTTCAAACAGATCCGACGGAATGTTATTGGGGTTGGGCTGAGTTGAGAGAAGAGGAAGGGGAACTTGATCGTTGACAGAGGTTGGCAACGTCGTATCTTTGTTGCTGACGCTGCCTCTGTCCTTCCTCCGGGTAGGCTTGTAGGCCGAGTAATACGGCAGTGGAGCGGTAGCCCACATCTTGTTTTTCTCTTAATGCAGAGGGCGACGTCAGGCCAGGCGTGCCCCCTCTCAAGGCATCCCCTTCTTCTCCAGTGTGTTGTAGACGGGACGAACGTGTCGAGGCTTTTTCCCTGATGGTGCTCCTGGTGTTTACTTTTTTAAATATGGGCCAGGGGATCTGGATCTCGCGGGTTGGGTTCTGGGGCGTGTGAGGAGGCCGTTGTGGTGTGTGTGTGTGTGTGTGTATGTGTGTGTATGAGTCGGATGCGGGCGGGCGTGGGAGTGAGCGAATGTTCGCACGCTAGAGGTAAGAAAGGTTTATTAAGAACAACAACCAGCAACCAGCATCAGTCGTTCGGCTTCTTTTTGTTCGTCCTGAGGGAGCGACAGGTGACGGGAACTCAACTAGCTTGCGGGGGATGCGCCTGGGACTGGTAATATATTTAAGATGGTGCTGGTTTTCAATGCGTAGGAGCCGGGGGTCAGGATCCGAACATTGGGATCCGTCAACCTGTGATTTCTTGGGCGATGAACCACCAGAGCGAAGAGTCGAGACTGAGTGAGAGCAAGCAAAAAGAGAGTGAGAGGCACTGGACGGTACTGACTGGGGAGGCATGTCAGCGCCGCCCTGTTACCACCCTGCCCTGTACTTGCAGAACCTAGTCCCAGAATGCAACACCGCAGCAGGCACCCCCGTCCGTCCCCTCTTCAAGGATACTCGACCAGGGTGGACAGGGAATGAGGGATCTGGCTGCGAAGGTGTTGCTGGGGGGTGGGTGTGTGTGGCCGGCCAGGATTCCTTGTTGTGAGGATTGAGGGGGCTGTCGTTCGATGTGGGTGGGTGGATGAGTCTTCGTCTCCCTCTCCCGTTCTCTTGCCCACGCACGTACTTATGGTATCCGTATCGATTGTGCAGTAGAGCAAGCAAGAAGCAAGCGGACAAAGTTGTAGTTGCGGTAGCAGCATCGCCGGCAACGGCAACAATTACGCGAATTCGGCGTCGGGATACACGACGCGGCGATACCACCTGTTGAACTGACCATCGAGGGCCAGGGGTTGCTGGTCGGGGAGAAAATGGCACTGTGATAAACGTGTTTATCCATCCTCTTGGGATATTGACCCTGTCGCGTGTCCGGAATAAATGGACGAATGCGAGTGCGCATGTAATGACTGCAGAGCTCCAACAGCGCAGACACAAGTGCTGATTCGGCAACCCTGAGCCCGTCGAGATGAGCGGGTTGTTGGCATCGATACGGTATTCGCAGAGACATAGCAATGACTCTGGAACGAAATGTCAGAGGCGATGAGGTTCCGCCAGCACGGTTGGCTAATATCCCGGGGCGGGCTGGCTCTCTACTGCATGTGGAGTGTAATAACACGGGCGACGCCTTATGGGCGAATAAATGGATGAAGCCTGCTCCAAAATAGAAGACATGACCAGAGAAGGGCTGGAACGCAAAATAACCAAAGGAAATGAGATTGGACGCACTCGACCATCTGCATACGCGAAGTGTGTGTTGCGAAATGGCTTCAAATTTGAGCGCGTCGGGGCATGTCCCAAATGTCATGCACTGTGCCCGATGTTCGTGTCGATTCGATGTCGCTGGTATGCCGTGCCGTCAGCGTTTGGCCGCTGATGTCGCGCGTACGGAGTACTGGACCTGAACGTGCGCCGCGCCCAGCCGCCGAAGCTGACGGGATTAGAACACTCGTTGAACGTCTTTTCGCTTTGTCACCTCCTGAAATCCAAGGCGTTGATGAGGCGATCGATGATGGAGATAAAGAGTGGACAGTCCGAACGATTGACGAGAGTTTCTAATTGCAGCCGCCTCGATGCTTGCTTGACAGTTGCGGTCCACACTCCGGGGGGAGGGATGGATGCCTCGTGTTGCTGTTGACCTGAGATTCGATGTGACGCGTTATTTGCTCTTCGCTTCTTCTTCTTCCTGATTTTTTCCCCTTTTTTTCTCCATTCAACGCCGGACCATCGGATTCTTTGGCCAGCAAAGTCTTGAACAAACTCGGCCCCTGAAAGCTGAAGCTAGCGGGTGATGGCAGATTGTCTTACACTTGACGTCGCCATGTGGCAGATACAAGGAGGCGGTATGTCTCCAAAAGCAAGGTTGCGACAAATGTACGAATATTCAACGATTTGGATCATGAAGTCCGTTCTCGTATGCTGTAATACCAATAACTTCCCACGCGGTGCGTGAGGAAAGGAGATGCCGAGTCCGTGTGTCTGGACATGACCGGGTGGAAAAATGTTAGACAGACAGGGAGGTCCCGGATTGGACGATGACAAGCCGCAAACCTCTTCTCGGCTGGTGTTCGTTGCACAAGCCCGCTCGCATGTTTGTGGTGAGAGAGATGTTGAGGCCTGACGCCGATTTTGACCAGCAACCTTCAGCTATTATTTTTCGATGCATGTTTGTTCGTTGTATTCGTGGACGCAAACTCGATGAGCCACGTACGTATGCATGCTCCGATTGTAGCAAGCCACCAACACAAAAGGTCCTTCAATTCGTCAGGAGCTGCTCATGTTGAAAGCATTTTTTGTGACTCGTCCGAACACTGGCCAACCTTCTTTCTGATCGACCCGCTGGCATTGTCGAATAAGATTCCTGAGTCGCGCTTCGAACTGTCAAGAGCTTCAACTGAATTGACTTGCCGTTTCAACCCTGGTGCCCGTCATGGCTCAGACACTTCTGCCAGTGCTTTGTCAATGTATCTCCAACACCTAACCCCATTCATTCGTCTGAACTTTGACTTCTGGGATGGGTGGCCTTGGATGCTATGGCCAACCGTTTTTTGTGTCAACATAAGAAATCTCCAGACCACCACAAGTTTGTCTGAAGCCATACCGCGCAGGCGAGACGCATGATCGACAAGCATGCTGAAGCCGATGAACGTGAGTGATACTGTTGAGCCTGGCCAGATTGGCGAGAATCCCAGCCAACCAAGCGAGATGCTGCAGAACAGGGCGCTTCTTTACGCTACGTCGTCATTACCATAAGCCCGAGTTCGTATAAAACCAGCGGTCATGTGAGACGCATGCAACACGGTAACTGCACGATGTCATATCGCAGAGAGAGGGTCCCGCTTGCGTTTCGTCAGCCTCTGCTTTCTCATCATTTTCGTGGCTCGCAGTGGCTCATCTTTATGATGTGTTTGACGATTGCCAAAGAGAAGTGAGCAAGGCCAGATCCAGATTATGACAGATCATGATCGACGACTCCGAGAGGGCTGTGGTCCCCGCTGGAAAGCTTTTCTCAGTGCCAGGAGCAGTGAGGAGGCGGGCAGGGTTAGGTCTATTAGCGCGGGCTCGACAGACAGGGACCACGCAAGTGCTGGTTCAGCAGGTTGCCGGCCGTATGGTATTGCTTCTTTACACGCGAAAGGAGCCGTCTCAGGCCCATGGTTGCGAGGCGCCGAAAGCTGCCGCTGCCACTGCTGTGCAGCGTTATCCGGCATTTCCCATCATAGCTCATGATGAGCCGGTTGGGCTTTTCGGGCACATGCAGCTGATATCGCGGCGTCTGAGAGCGAAGCGGTCAAGCTTGCGACGGAGCCAGCCCCCCGGGCGCCAGAGTCTATACCGTACAACGCAGTGTCTCAAGTGCGGTGGCCTCGCCGTTAGGTCTGCAGTGGTAACGGGGGCTCTGAGACAACCCAAATATCCGGCCTAGGTTGAGACAACGGCCGCTGTTGGTAACATGGACGGCGGCGGCGACGGTGGGCGCTAACGGGCATGCCATGTCCCGCGTAGGTGCCCCGAAGGCCGATACCCTAGCTCCAGATCCACGATTGATTGGCAATGCAAGGCGCAGGAGAGCAAACTCGACCGACAAGCCCGCTGCCGTCTTCTGCCCTGTCGATATTTGTCGGTCGGTCGCTTCTGCAATTCCCCGTGAGACCCTGCCGGTGCTGGGAGCCCAAACGCCAGTGGGCGGAACAATCACACTCAGGGCTCAGGGGGCCGACAAGACAAGGCGATGCCGGGCTCTTCACAGTAACAGTCCACAGTTCAGTCTAGGTCGGCCCAAGCTGGGGTTTGTCAGTGACCAGCCACTTTTGCTCCAGCCTCCGTGGGGGATACGGAGTGCTGCTCCAGTCGGAGCACATGATATATCCAGATATTTCCCTATCGCCCTGTTTTGTGCTCCGCGTAAGACCCGTCAGCCCAGATAGTAAGGTGGAAGTGGTTTGGTCCTTTTGTCGATAATCGATATCATCGGAATGAGCAATGCCGGATGACGACAGCGGGGGTTTGGCTCGAGGCGGACACTCTCCTGCCCGGGTAGAAGAACGATGTTCAGAGGGCAGAGCGGAGAAGCACTAACAAGGCAGCTTGATGCGTTGATTATCGTCGGGCTATGCTGTGTTCTTTCTTGGCGAGCTTCGTGCCGGGGCGCTCTCGCAATTGAGCCATGAGCGTACTGTTCATATGTTGGAGAACAAGACTGCCATGGATACTTCGTATAATAATCTGCGCAAGCTGAACAGTTCGGCATCGGAAAGATGAAAGAGCCAGTGACCCGAAGCAAAGTTGGTACTGGAGTCCGTAGTCCGTCTGGCTGGTAGGGTGGCATGCCGCACGCCGCACTCGGCATCCCAGGAGAGCCTGAGTCGCGAGTACAAGGAGCTTTGGCCTGGACCAAGCCAAGGGCATCGGGGTCCTTTGGGTCCTCTGTTTACTATCCATAAATGCCCACTTCTGGCATCTTGCTCGTGTCCCCTCCCATTGCGGGTTGCGGGCATCGGTTGCTGCCAAAGCTCGTCAGAATGGTGGACTGGTATTGGCTACCAAAAAAAGGTATTCGAAAAGTGCGTCTTTTTTTGGCCCTCGGTCTCGAGTCTCGAGCTGGGCATTCCTTGGGAACTGCGTACGGCGCGCAAGTGAGGTGCCGGCGGCGGAGGAGTGTTGCGTGCCTGCATGGCATATCGCCCCAACGCACAGACGGCGACGGAGCCGTTTTGTTCTGTTCCCACCGGCCTGTCCCACAGAGGCGGGACGCCTGCCTATTCGCTGCAGATGGTGCGCTGCTGGAGAAAGCAAGGCGGCGGACAGAGCTGCGACAGGCGGGGGCCGCGGGTGAGATATGTACCGATACATGAGCTTGACACCGAATATTCGTGGCCACGGCCGTACCCGTACACTTGCGGTAGGACGATGTTGCGTAGTAGTGAACCGCACCAGAAGATATTCATCGGTGGTTTGCTGCTCGCCGGTATGGATGTCATATGCTGCCATGGACTTCTTTTGCGCAATGCGTACCTTGACTTGGCTATCTCGGGTCCCATCTTCGCACACTAGGCGAGTAAGGCAAGGTGTTTTTGGCTTAGGCGAACCCTGATCCTGCAACTCATGAATCCGTAAGGCACGCAGTAAGGCGGAGGCGCGTCGCATCCGAAGCATCTGATTGCGATGCATCAGTAGCAGGGAAGCTGTCGGCCAAAGCAGATACCTAGACGTATCCGTACGGACGTAAAATATTCGTAGTGCAGCCACCTCGGTTGGTCCATCTCAAATCGAGGCGGAAGCGAGAGGCGCGATGCGGTGCGGTGCGGTGCGGTGCGGTGCGGCGAGACTCAGGACCAGCGGTGGCAGAGCAAAAGCAAGCGCCCAACGCCAAGCGAGCCCTTCTGCAGGGGCAATGACATCGGCCCCGTTGAGATGGGGATTTGGAGTCTGGACGGATATACACAGTAGTGCAGTGTACGCAGTAGCCACCCTGTATCCTGCGTGTGGACGGAGTCTTGAGCATGGCGAGACATTGAAGCGAGTCCTGGTTGGTGGTTTCTGCACACGAGATGGAGCCGTCCAGCCGGTGAGAAAGAAAGTTTGCCAGGCACTTTGCCTTACGTGCCTTGGAAACCCGGCCTTACGTAGGCGACGACGTTTGCGTAAGGTAGGTAGGTAGGTAGGTATCCGTACGAGGCTTGAAGCCAATGTGCGAGTGTGTGACCGTACGGAACGTAGTCATGGATGATGGCAGTACGTGAAGTAGGTTTTTGGTGAGGAAGACGGCGCCGTCTCCGTGTCGGTGGAGGGAGGAAGGGGTCGAAGGAAAGAGGAACGAGATCCTGGCCAGAACAACGTAGTATCCGCGAGGGCGTAGACGAACGGGCGGGTAAAGAATCCAGGGTTCCGGGAATTGCGTGTCGTTGGGAACGACGGGAGAATCTAGCCGGCTCAATTGGACGCAGCCCGGTTCAGGACGTTTTGTCGTGTTGGTGCTCTGTCAATTTGATGGTGAATATTGATTAGGCATTGATTTACATTTGGTTGCCAGACAGAGTTCGATGACAGACGGATAAGGCGGGGGGGACTTTGGAGAAACGAGATGAACATTTCCAAATTGCTGGAAGGGATGTGAGGGCGAGGCCGAGGTTGAGGTGGTGGTGCGTGCATTGAAGTTGAGGTAAGAGCGTACCTACCTACCTAGGGTAAAGCGCAATTAACAATTAATTGTCAATTAACCGGCAGGATGGTTCCTGACTTGGGTTGCTCTCGGTCTCGTGCCTTGGAGTCCAGTATCTTGGAATTGTTGGTCTCAGTCTGTCGGGGACTCTGACTTTGACAGCTAGGTAAGACCAGACACCAGAACAAGACATTGAGAGTCAAGATTCCCTATCCGTTGAGGTCCCGTCGTACCTGGTTGATGGAATATCGCGGACAATGACGATTGAAGAAGGCACGTTCTCAAGGTGCCTTACTCGCCCTTTCCGTCTCGTTTCCGTACCTAAGGTACCTAAAGTAAATACCTCTATCCGTACTTTACCTTACCTAATCGTGATCGTAGCTTTTGTTCCTGCCCGTTCAAAAGGCAAGAGTCATGGAAGGTAAAGTTCAGTGCTGAGGTGCCTGCCGTTCCTGCTCCTGGCTCCTGGGCCCTTCGAGATGTCCACTTTAAATGCCAAGTTCGTCCTAGCGTCGTCTCCATCTGCAGCACCCCGAGTTTGGCCCAGTTACAGTGCGCCACTGTGCGTCAAAAACGGCACGGCCTGACCCACTTGGTTCGTCCAGGGTCCAACCAATCCACAGCACCCACTGCCACAGGGAACTTCCTGCATAGGCAAGGCAAGGCAAAGCAAAACCTCGACTAACACTTTTCAATAACATGCTGGAGGTACGGATACCTTGCCTCGACACTGACAGTTACTTGCTTGCCGGCTTTACGCCTTACGGAAACAGCGCGCGCACACAATTCGTTGCCCCTGACGGACATCTTCAGTCATGGCACCTCAGGCCTTCCATCCCAGGTGGTATGGGGTTCGGTACGGTACCTTGAGGTAGGTAGGACGACGATTTACCACCACCAGAAAACCCCTAGAGTTGATCATCTCTGAAGCTCTTCGTACGAGTAAGGCAGGGTACCGTAACTGACTGAAGACAGACAAGAGAACCTGATTGAGCTTGAAACAAAGCCATCTTCGTACCATTTTAGGGACCCGAGTCTGTCCACCTCAACCACACAAATGAGAAAACGCCGCGGGAGAGCAATCCCAAAACAGAGAGAAACAACCCCGTTACCCCAGAATAGTTGCAACCGCATGCTTCTTCTCGTGGTCTTGGGATCCAACAGAGCTCCCTGTTTCCTTGTCCACGCCGCTAGACCTGAAGCCTGAGCCGGCCTGCCTTGCTTCTGTTCGCGCGCCTGTGCCTGTCGAACGGCTCTCCCCCGGCCTCGCGAGATACCGGCTGCCCTCTCAGCATGGCATCCATCTCACAGGATACCACTGTAAACCTCCATTGACGCCTCCTGTAAGACCCTCCCATTGGATGGTTCGCGGTGAGCTTGTGGGCGGGTACTATGCGATTCAATGCACTGTGAGCCTGTCCGCCAGGCCAAGGGCAAGGAACGGGACATTGACACCGCTCCCTGTCAATGTTGCAACCACTGGCCGTCAAGGATGTTCTGCAGGAGACGGCGCCCTTTCCCGCCCCTCCAGCACCAGCTTACCTTGTCTTCTTCTCCCCCAAGCCCAAGCTACCCCTCGACGCAACTCGACCTATCCCGAGCTCACCACCCAGAAGTTGTCTTGTCTTTTGTTCTGTTGCATTGTTTCTTCGCTTTCTGGTTTCTTGTGGCAAATCCGTTTTACCTCTAATCTACAGACACGGTAAGCTTAATCACCCTAGGCAATACGCTGCCAATAACAGCCCAGTTATGACATGGCTAAACTAGAGACTTTGGGACGCCCAAGTTCCGGTTGTTACGACTTCGCATTTGCTACTGAGGACTCGTAGTGCGAGTTGCACTCACGGCGACGAGTTGGAATAGGCTGATCAACCAAGGCTCAAGTGGCACACGCATGGAAAGCAGGTCCGACGACTCGCCCAAGTCTAATCTGAACGGCCTACTTCAGGTGTCTACCTCAAAAGTGCCTTCCTTGATGCCATCGATGGGATTGTGAATACGTACATTAACATTCTGCTACCGCAACTAGCTATTGGCCGTGATGCCGCCGCCTCTTGCATTCCAAACCATTCGCTATTCGCCTGAAAGATGTCATCTAGCGGCCTGCAACCGACATGAGCACTCTATTTTCCTCCCGTCACCCAACGTCCATTCGTTCCCCTCCATCGTCGCGCTTGAACGTCGTCATAACCTCTATGGAAATCCTCTTCCTCCCGCCTGCTCCCTCCCAAAGCCCAAGGGCCAAGGCCATGCGGCCGGGAGATTGGATCATGTTGTTGGAGGGTCGCTTCCCAAGCCAGTCAAGTGGTGCAGTTCTTCATCAAACCGTACATGAGGCGCGGACCCCAATGCAGCTTACGGGCTACGGACGTCCTGGCCAGACCAGCCGCGCGCAGTTCCAATATTTCAAGCGGCTTTCTTTGACGTGCCCCTTCTGTCTCCTACATTCGTGTGTGCCTTCTGGGCCGGGGAAGAAGGCTGACTTGCGGGATCCCACCTGGCAACTGCAACGCCGTCATTTCCAGAACGTCAGCCCTGGGAACAAAGAGCCCATTCCGGTATCGTCCCTTTACCTCTAATTGGCGCGTGGCGGTTGACGGCGGCCGGCTGACGGCGTCATTCCACAAGGCGGCTTCCGGTCAGCGTGCCGTCGGTCGTCACTCGGTGCCACATTCAACGTCGTCGACCAATGCGGGTTCCACAAAGATCAACATCTCCTGTCAGACTGCATGGCCTGTCAGACTGCATGGCCGGACCGAACCACAGCGGAAAGAAACAGAAAAATATGGAACACTGCGGGAGGATCTCGTGAAGAGAGATTCGGCAGAGACCACGTACAACTCAAAAAGACAGGAAGGCCAACGGCGTCGAAAAGTCCGTTGTGCGAGACCGAGGCAGCTCGGCATCTCCCAGCGAGTCATCAACTGGGTGAAAGACGCCAGCTGCCGCTTTCGCGTTCTAGCTGCGAGTTGCGCGGAATCTGGGATAGTAAGCCGCTATGCATTCTGACCTTGGATGCGGAGAAGGATGGGAATCCTGGAGAACTTCAAGGGAAGGCATGTCGCAGCTTCTACGGATACTTTTCTTCAAAGGACTTTTCTGTCAGAGACCAAGTCTGACCAGGGTCTAATGTCAGTTATCTTTTTGCCAGAATGCGACCCGTTATGGAAACCAAACCTGGAGAGAGACGACCACTTTTTTTTCTTCACCCGGTCCGAAACATCAAGTGCTACGGTGAAAATACAGAGTACACCATCGATCAACGTCTGCGCAGCGTTGCGTTGGTTGGATTCAGCCAGGGTTTCAAGCAACAGTTGGCGTCGCTATTCTGCCTGGATGAGCGGATTGATCCTAGAGGGCGCCAGTCAAGCACATCCCAGCACATCCAATCCTCGCTCCCTCCGGGTTTTGGAATCGAACGTCTATGGTGTGGTGTCAGTCTCAACACTGAGCACACAGACGAGACTCTGCTGAATAACAACCTATGACCGAAGGGAAGATGCGCCGAGATACGAATGTACAACCCTGCCACCAGGTCGCCGAGAGGCGTCGAGTATCTCGTGGGACTTGCATAGGCGAGCGACAGATTCGTAAGTCGGTGTGACGGTCCAACTGCTAGCTGCGTGCTGTTGGGTCTCTCGAAATGGCGCTGATCGGCCCTGCGCGCCTGCAAGGTCCCGCGAAGCTCACATGGAAGCCCTAGAGAAGCCAGATGGCCTGTTTTGGCGGCCAATTCTATGCAAGTGCAAAGAGGCAAGTTCTCGTGCTGATCGCAGGCGCAGATGCATGCTTCGTACGGTCCAGAACTCATGAAAACCCTCGACACCGTCCGGACTGGTGGTGACTGGAGTCTGGACATGGGATGTGCCCATCACAAACCACAACCTGTGGGCCAAGGGCCACCATCTGCGAGGACGCGATCCAGGGTGATGCCAGCAGAACGGCTTCAGATCAAACCTCCCAGCTGTCAGATTGGCAAAGAGCTTGGACTCCCGACTGTTCGTCCTGTCACTCAATTCCCCCAAAGGACCTACGGCCCCCAACATCACGCCACCATCACCAGCTCGCATCTCAACCGTTCGAAGCGGCGTCCATCTGGATTACACAACCCTGACAAACCCTCCCTCTCCCCCATAGCGTCGATTTCCAAGATCATCCTATAGCACAGACTGGCGACAGTCTAGTACTGACTGAAATCGATCGAGAGTTTCGACAATAGTAGGACGGCGTCCCGAACAAGGACAATCCCGACATCCAAACATCTGCTCACGTTCCGCCTGCAATCCGGGTGCCTCATCACCGAACTACCTCTACTCCGACGACGGTCATAGCATTGCTGTGTAAGTATTACAGACAGTTTAAACTGCCGTTGAAAAGCAGCCTGGCAGCTAGATTGGCTTCCAGAAATGGACCGTTGTTTCAGTTATTTTGCCTAGTTGGGTACCGGGAGACGTCACCGACAAGCGATCCCTCTCCAGAAAGAGATGAACAGCGACGTGGTGCCGCGGCTCGATTTACATTCCCTGTCGCGACTCCGCGTTGCTTGAATCCGGTGTTCTGCCCGTATTCTTGAGAGACAACATATCTGTAATAACATCCTCCTCTATTATAGCGCGCCTTTTATGGTGCCTCAGCGTGCCGCTCTGTCGCGTTGGAGTTTCATCGCCTAGGCCGACAACAATTGGCCTCCTCTGGCGCTTCAAGATATACCGACTTGTTAAGACCGGACGGTGCAGACGAGACATGCACGGCGTGTAAGCGATGCGACACCGGGCGAAGACTTCACTCGCGGCCGTCCTCCTCCTCCGGTTCGGAAACACTCGAAACGATCCGGATATGGCATGCTCGCAGCAGTCACCCGTCGTGTGTCCGGGGCGGGTTCATGATTCCAAAACGCCAGAGGCCGTTACCGATGCCGGGCCACCGCCAAAGCTGGGCTCAACCCAGACGTGACTTGTAAATTCTCGACAATCGTCCTCGACTGGCGCGTAACGTGGCCCCATGTTGGCACGTCAAGGTTTTGCTCTCCGGCGCTCGGACGGTGGTGATCAGCAAACAAATAGATGAAGTGGGAAAAAAAGTCTTCTATGCCGCGCTCAGACTCGAATGTCGATCCTTACTCTGCAGTAGCGCTTCACCTTGGGCACCACCGCGTCAGTCGACAATCTGAGCGGGCCCCTGGGATGGAATAGCATGAGATGAAAGTCAGGCGCTGGTCGTCCTAGTCACTGCTATCCTCGTCCCTTTCGTTATCGGACAAGGCTCGTCGTATACTCCATGATACATCGTCTTGGTGGCTCGGCAATCCCAGGCGCTCCGCCATCACCGCCGACGCCTTTCCGTTGGCGTCTCCGACCAACGACGCGCCAGCAGCGGGGACTACTCCAGGGCCGTAAACCCATTCGCGCTACGGGCGGCGGGAGATGGGCGGGTGTGGCTTACAGTTTCTCATTGATATCTGATATCGCGAGATATCATCCCCACGGGACCCAGCCTGAACTGGATATCAAGACACACAAGATCCGACCCATCTCGCTGACAGCTCCGAGCTCTGGCCGTGCGTTGCGTTTCCGGCCCGCTTTGGCAAACGGCATACGTCTCGTGAGAGATATTTGACGGCCAAAGACGTTAAAAGGCACACATCAAAGTATGTGATGGGCACCGCGTCGTCGCCATCGTCCGGGGAGCTAGAGGCTGGCATGCCGCCGGCGTCGACGTTTCTCGCTGTAACTGCCGGCGTTAGTCACTGGGGTGAAGACTGACTATTGGAGAGACAGAAGCGGGTGGGAAGTCATGCCTTCACGCACCCCTGCGTCGAGATCGTCCTAGTTGGGCCAAAAAGCTGGTGATCGTCGCCCCCGTTCGGGAATATTTGATGTTTGATGCGGGCGAAGCCGGGCTGCCCTGCTAGTAGCAACCGCAATAGGTGAAGGCGATGTTGGATGGACCTCGTGTTTGCGTCCAGTGTCCACGATGCAGCTTGCGTTGAGTCCACTCGAGTGTGTTCTCGTAGACAGGGCTCTTCATCTCCCGCCTTACGCGCCTTGGCTGGTCCCCGATGGATGTGACTAAGTGCGCGACTTATCGTGAAGTTTGACGTGCCCAGGTCGCGCCGTTTCTAGCCTTTCCGCCTCGAGGCCGTTTTGTCTTGGCCCTCAAAGTTCTTGAGATGGAAAGGGGGGTTAGCTCAACCCATAGTGTCGCATCACACCCAGTCGGAAGTTTGTTGGACTGTCAGAAGCCTAGGGCTTGCTAGTGTGAGCCCGTTGATCCAACATGAAGGCTAAGGACCTGCTGTCCCGAAGTCAAAGTGAACCGTCGCCTCGGGCTGCTGCCAGTCGGCCGCGCCCGTCGTGGAGTCGCGTGTCTCCGCATACTCTTGCTTCGTCGCGCTGATGACGCGGTATCTTTCAGAGTTTGATAGGGCGAAACTCACAAACTCTGAAGAGACTTCGTCCGGCGCCGCGCGTTGAGATAGTGAACCGGACCGATGATGTGCTCGCGTGCTAATCATCAGTCTGTCCAAGGAATTCCCAGCTGCTGTCGTCTTCCAACTATTGATACGTAATTCGCACGCGGCAGTACGGTCTGTCGAGAAGCTGGTCCAGACCTCAACTGCTTGTTGAAGGAGCACTCACCCATGGTCCAGCAAGCCCTTGACATTCGCCAAGTCTGGAATAGCAACGTGCCATGCCCAATAGAAAAGAATAATGATGCCGAGGACTAAGGTTGGCGGAGCGCGACAGACATGGGAAACTTTCCCTCCGTCGCTTCCTACGGGGTTGAACTGGTTCACAGGTGACGACTAGTCATTCAGGTTGATGTGTCGACCTACGAGAAACAATGTTTCGGAGCTGAGCCCGACGAACTGGTGTGGAAGTGGAGAAATTCAAGAAGATCGGATCAGGCGCTTAACAGAGCTGACATAGTTTGAACTTGTGTTGGCTTCCTTCCACATGTTCATCCCGCAGTGGCAAAAGCCGTCGTCGGGAGGAGGAGGCTAAAGCAGCTAATCCGGCGTGCCACTTGGCGTCGACTTTGGCTTAGCTTAGAAAACCGTCCGAGGCTTGATGATATCTAAGATGGTGTCATCAAATGTCCGGACACCCAGAGGCTTGCTCGCCGAGGTTGTTGATGCCCTCATGCTCGTCGGTATGTCCAGATTACCTCGGAGCTCGACTCCTGAGTAACCACATCTACCAGGCGCTCGCAGGATCTCAGTTCGGGCCGGGAAGAACAGGAAGCTGGGGTAGAAGGACCGAAAGGGAATGAAGGAGGAAAACTGCATGCCCTGTTACAACTTTTCATTCTCATTTGCCCAATCTTTGCTCAAAATTACACTAGTCACTTACAGGCCCCGAGGAAGAAAAAGTACCCAAACCCCCTTTTCCCAAAGCAGAAGACAGAGATGCGATGTGATGATTGCTTGCTTTCATTTCCAGAACCAGCTGCTCTTTTCGTCCGTGTCATTCTCTTGTCGTTGTTGGTCCTTTTTGTTGCTGCCGCCGCCAGTCGAGAAGCTTGCCGACCATGTGTAGTCGGATCGTCTCTCGGTCTGTTTGCCAACCTCCTCCCCCTTTTCGTTGAAGGTCGTCACTGTCTTGGTGACGCTTATGTTTCCGTTTCCGTCGTTGCGCTCCTGTACGTTTTCTACTACTCTCCAGCCCGAGGGGAGGCCTTGTGGCGAAAGATCCCTCGTGGAAGAATGAGTTTTGCCGGTGTCCGTCTGTCGCGAACCGCTGAAGCGGGCTTTGCCCGTTACTGAAAAATAGGAATCTTCCTCCGTCTCTCTGTTTTCCTCTTCAGGACGATTTTGCATCGCCTGTCGAGGTTCGTTCCTCGTAACCCCCTCGTCCTTCTTTACGTCAGGCTCTCTGGCGTCCGGTGCCTTTGGAGAGGTGTGTCCTGGGGCGGGCAGAGCCCTTCGTTCGTGGAACGGGTCGTCTTGCTCCTGCAGCCAGCGCTGCCATCTCTCGCTGATGGCTCCTTCGAGCACGCCTGGCCTGGGTGCCCAGCCGTCCCAGAGACCCTGACGGGTGAGTTGGTGAAGCCACAGAATAGGTGGAAGTCCCTTGGGGAACTGCTCCCTCCATTCCCTCTTCACGCGGTGCCGTTCGTGAATATCTGGCAACCCCTGGCCGCTGCTAACCATGAGAAGGTCCTCGAAGGCGTCCTCGAAACCGAAGAGAGACGAATCAGCATCCGCAGGAAGATCCTGTGGTGTCGGCTGCGGCATGTCGCGGAGGGCGAGTGGCGAGTAAGGAGACTCTATGAGGAACGAGATCCACATAGCCTGGTAGAGGGATTCGGTGAACTCTTCGGCCCTGAAGAGAGCCTGCATGGGAGACATGGCGGAGAAGAGTTCAAAGACGGTTGGCTGGGGGAACTGGGAGGACGGCGTGCGCGGCTGGACGGTGCCATCCTCGGGGGTCCTGCGGTCATCGTCGAGGGATCGGGGAGGCTCGGGCCAGTGGCCTTTGAGATTGTGAGTGACGACGGTTGGTATGCCGAGAACACTCTGGAAAGCGGATGCGATGTGGCCATCGACCTTTTGCTTGAAGCGGATGAAGACGTTGTCAGAGGGATCGTTGTCGGGCATATTGCGAATTTGTGAATGTGTGTAAATGAGGCTCGTCGGATGTCTTGGGTGAGGTTCGAGATGGACAGTCGAATTGTCTCAGTCGATGGGAGATGAAGGCAAGTATGAGTTTGAGTGGAAGTAAACGTGTGTGTGTGCGAGCAATCACGGAAGGCTTCCGGACGCAGAGAGAGCACCTAAATCTTCATGGACAGCGGGACCGTTCAGGTGTCGTTGGAACATAGGTCTCATGAAAATGACGAAGTCGAGTTTTATCAGATCAGATCAGCTCACTTGGTGGCAAGCCGCGACGGCGGGGTGAGGGTGAGAATCCAATGAGGTGGCAGTTGAGTTCGGAGACTCTGAAGATCCGACAATTCCCCAACAGACGGGACTGGACGGGCTTGGGAAATGGAACCAACTGGGCGATTGCCGGGAGATTCCAGCGACCCAGTAAGAATACCCTGGAAATATCCAGTCAAATGCCCCCCTCTTCGACAGGCTCTCCGTCCCGGGAGGGAATTCCATGGCTACGGGGGATGACGGGACCGAGTCCAGCCACAGCCCAGTGGTCTGAACCCCGGCACGTGTGGTGACGACAGGTCCACATTCTAATTGGACCAGGCCTGATTATGTAAGTCAGGGTGACATCGAATGCCAGTGGTCCCGTTGGCCCGGTCGCTTCCGACGCCACAACCAGCGGGAGACCCGCCCTTTAACGAGCATTCCGCGTAAACTGGGTGTGGCTGCCACTTCCAGGTGAACAAATGAAGGCCCGGGACATTGAAGTCTGGGCGAGGTGGGGCCCGCTGCTGGGCAGAAGAAAGGAAGCCCGCCCGACCGTTCTCCCTATGTACGTACCTAGGTACAGCACACGTGCAGCCATTCCACATGAGACACGAGTTAGGTAGCAGCAGTATCTACAGTACTGATGCGAATAAAATGCACTTCAGAAGCTACGGGCAGCTCCAAAGTCAGCGACGGGCGCCACAACCCGACATGATGGCATATTGAAGCAATCACCCGGGGCTAAGCCACACTTTACAAGTTCAGGGACCGTTTCCATTTCCATTTCCATTTCCATTTGGATTTCACTGGGGGCGTGGACCCTCCAGCTGTGACCAGGGCACCTCGCGGGCAACCTACTATAGTAAGCCTGTGATTGAATGTGGGGACGTGCCTGCTGCCCAGACCCGCGTCAGAGGTGTCGGTCCTGGTTTGCCGACCGATGCGTCGAGTGTCGGACCCAGTTCTTGGGGATTGAGGAGTGTTGCCTGTATCCGTAGCGTATGCGTATGCGTCTTGTCTTGCGTGTGTGTGAGAGAAAGAAAGAACTTGACCAGGAAACAAGAGGATAAGCAGCACGCGGCATCAGCGTCAGTCAGGTCCTCGCTATTTTCTGCCCATCTCAAACTTGGTTAACATCGCCTCATCTTTTTTGGCTGCGCTAGCTAAGCTTCCAATCTTCAACTCGGCCTTTTTTCCTACCAATTTCCGTTTCTCATCCGCAGATCCCCATGGCTGGCTACAACAATCTGCTGTCCAACTCTTTCTGACTGCCTCTCCCGCTCCCGCTCCCGACTTCTCCGGTGCGTTTTGTCGCCGTCGCGTTGCGGGTTGCTGGTGCTCTGTCGCTGTCCAGATGATACGACATTCGTCCGAGTCCAATACCATCCAGCGCGCTTGGATGCCGGGCGAATCGATTTGAAGCGCCGTCGTCATTAGGCATCGCCAGCCTCGCCTAACTAGCACCAATCTTTGGTTCGAAAACAGAAAACGTTATACGCTTGTGATCCCGCCTGCCGCCTGCGGTCACCATTTTCCCATCTTCTTTCCGACTACTCCTTACCCGGCGGTCATGATAGCCTCCGTGGTGATCGCCGCTGACCCTGCGGCACGACCGGGCCACGGCGACGGCGACGACAACAAGGACCTACAGAACTGGTCTTCGCTGATCGGCATCATCACAGCCATTGTCGGCAACATCCTCATTGCCCTGGCCCTCAACGTCCAGCGCTACGCACACATTCGATTACACCGAGAACGCGTCCGAGTCCGACGGAGAGCGAAAGAGGCCCTCAAACATGCCCAGAACGGAAACCAGACCGGTCCCTATGGCTCTGTCGCTCGCGACAGTGCTGATCGAGCCGAAGAACACCATGACCACGGACACCACGATGCGGGCGAAACCGAACCCCTAACAAGATCCTTCCGCTCCGAAGAGTCCACCGGTTCCGACTATTCCGGCGACGACGAGAAGGCCCCCTCCACGTACCTCAAGTCTCCATACTGGTGGATGGGACAGATCCTGATTACCTTGGGCGAGCTGGGCAACTTTTTGGCTTATGGCTTCGCGCCCGCTTCGATTGTGTCGCCCCTTGGCGTCGTTGCCCTGATATCCAACTGCATTATTGCGCCCATGCTGTTCAAGGAAAAGTTCAGGCACCGCGACTTCTGGGGCGTCATTATTGCTGTTGCTGGCGTTGTCATTGTGGTTCTGAGCGCCAAACAGGAGGAAACCAAGCTTGATCCCGACGATGTTTGGGGTGCCATCACGACCTTGGAATTCGAGATCTACCTGGCAGTTACGATATCACTCATCATCGTCCTGATGTGGGCGAGCCCAAGATACGGCCACCGAACCATCTTGATAGATCTTGGTCTGGTTGGTCTATTTGGTATGTCATCCAGTTGATACGCGGTAGTCATCGCCCTGCTGACTGACTGACTTCTTTCCCAGGCGGCTACACGGCTCTTTCTACAAAAGGCGTATCCTCCATGCTTTCATCGACCCTCTTGGGAGCCTTCAAGACCCCCGTTACATACGCGCTGCTCTTCACTCTTCTGTTCACTGCAGTAATGCAGGTGCGATACGTCAACAAGGCTCTGCAGAGATTCAGCTCCACCCAGGTCATTCCTGTACAATTTGTTCTATTCACCCTCTGTGTCATTGTTGGCAGTGCCGTCCTGTACCGAGACTTCGAGAGAACATCGGCTGAACAAGCCGTCAAGTTTATCGGCGGCTGTCTATTCACCTTCTTCGGTGTCATCCTCATTACTAGTGGTCGACTAGAGGAGGAGATCGAAGATGGGATGTCTGATGTGGACGGAGTGGAGGAGACGATTGGCCTCGCCGAGCAGGATACCACGCAACCGCTTCCTCCTGCGTCAACCTCGATCCCGTCTCCCAAATCGCGGCGGTCCTCGAAGGCTTCCGTTGCGTACTCGGCAAACAATGGCTCAAAGCCGTTCAGCATGCAGCGCGATTCGGGAATTCCTTCGCTACGTGTCCCAACCGCCGCGTCAGCAGGAAACCTTGTCGGCGCGGAGTCCGAGCCCCTCCTGACCAACCCATGGAGCAACAGCGCAGACGAGGTGCTTCCTCCGCCGGGCACACGGACAATTTCGGATGAATCGATATCAACCTTTCCTCACTTGGGTTTCTCGCCGTCAGAGCCAGTTACGCCCATGTACGACGGGCAGTTGCAACCCAGCTTCCCCACGGACAGGCCAGTCACGCCTCGTCCGCCGTTGCTCGGCCAGCGGCCTCACAGTCACCAGTACCATCCGGGTCCGCTGTTTTCTCCATCACCGTTGTCATCTACGGTCAGCGCGGTGGTCAAGGACACTCTTCTTAGGAGCGCAGAAAGTCCTCTCCTGCGCAGAGCTTCCGTGAGAAGGTTGCGCTCAAGTATAAGAGCCAGTCTTTACATGCCCGAGGATGACGATGACACGAATGGCGACCTTGAAAGACAAGACCTGATGAGCAGATCGAATGGAAATGACGGTGGGCCTCCCGAGCGCACTCGGACAGCAGGCGAAGGTGCGTCCAGAGAGCACCAGCCTGGCAGGCCACGAAGTTTGAGCGACACACTGGGCGAATTCTTCAGAGTGAAAAGGAAAAGGAGAGACGTGAATACCGACGCGGAAGAGGATGAGGTATGAAGGAGAGCAGGGCCCAAGCTCTTTACGGGGGGGGTTGATTTGGCTCTATGTCCAAAGGTTTCGATCAAGGACTTGGGAGGCATCGTTGTTTACCTAGCATTGCATATGGGCGTTCCTGGTAGAGTCGAAAGGTTATGGGTACACTATCCACTGTCCATCGTTTCAGGCGCGCGGAATAAGGCTTCGGGAATGCGTTGGGTTTCTTCTTGTGTATAGACATTGCATTAATCTCCCCCTACAATTGTAGCACGAACGAGATGGATTTTGCCTCTTCCAAATGTCCTCCACAATTCGGGGATTGAAATATCGAAATGAATGGCGTTCTATCGGACCGCGTGACTACCACTTGTGGCGGCATTTGCTCCATATCCAATGATATGACGATGCAAACAGTCCTCGCACGATGCCTTCATGCTATCGTCTTACCAGGCGCAACACAACTGCGCTCTTCCTGTGGCCCAACCTTCTTCTCCGCCGCTTGAACCGAAGTCCCAGAAGATGTATTCCCATCGCTGGGTTCCTCATCCCTCTGCTCCGTCACTTCTCCAACTCCTGAGGCACCACACCCTTCTTCGTCCTCAGTCGCCGAGGTTTCTGCCTTGGCCGACCTCCGCAAATACCATTTGAACACGTACACCAGGATCTGTGCCATGAAAACCTGCTCTATAGTGTACAACAGCACCGGTATCTGGATCAGAGCGCGCGTGAGGTCGTCAGACTGCGTCCACATGGCCGTCGCCAGCGGGATGCCCAGCGACGTCGTCTTCGCCGCGCCACAGAAACACACCGCAATGGTCTGTTCCCGGGACAGCTGCCTCGCCGTCACGATCCGTCGTAGCAGGGAAGGCGACCGGCGCATGAACTCGGAGTCGGCCACGCGGGGGTTCACCGCATCGCACAGCCGTTTTGGCGGACGGGCCGAGTAGAAGCAGATCAGGGTGAAGAGCATGTAAAGCCCGACGTTCATGAAGACGTTGAAGATGATGGAGGCGTGCGGTGTTTGGTAGAGAGCCCCCGTCTTAAAGGCAGCAGAGAAAGTCGTCCTGTCGGCCTGCGTTAGCTAATACGCTAAAAGACTGGCCGATGCGCCCGCCCTCGTAGGCGCGATGGGATCCATTTCAACTCACCAAACAAGCAAAATCAGACAAAACGTCGAGACCTTTGCGAGATAAAACGTCCTCAGCGCCCAGTCGACCCTCTTTTCCCAGAACCACCGCAGGACCTGCCCGACGGCCAAGGGCAGCAAGACGCTCAGCCCGAGCTGCTTCAGCACGTTCCCGTACATGGCGCCGAGGGTGCTCGGGTTCGCGGGCTGCCAGTCCCTGAACTCCTCCGTCTTGGGGATGAAGCCGTAGATCAGGCCCGGGGAGATGAAGGAGCCGAGCACGTTGCCGATGACGACCTCGATGATGGCCGCCGCGTCGTCGCCGCCCGAGGCCCGCGTCATCACCACGTTGGACGCGATGGTCGTCGGCAGGCAGGAGGCGACGACCATGCCTACTATGATGGGGGTTGAGAGGACACCATTGCGGAGGCCGCCTGCGGCGATTATGATATGGATTATGACTTTGGCAGAGGCGTCCGTCAGTCAGTCCGTACGTTTACTGAGTGGTCCGTCCGGTCACGGTCTGGCGAAGGGTTGGGGTTCTTACTTAGGAGTATGACGGGTATAACGATGAAACTAATGCCCTGTACGATGATGTGCAGCCGCCAGTTGGTGACGTTCTGCCGCAACTTGGTATGCGAGAGCTGCAGACCGCTGACGAGGAAGATGATGGCGATGCCGCCGTATATGATGGAATACTCGGACCTGATCGGTCCCCCTCTGGCAGCAACGTCTGTTTTGGTCAGTCGTGATCTGACACCAACGTGCTTCTCTCGTCGAACACACAACCGCCTCTACTCACTCGGAAAGAAGTACGCGAACACGCAGCTGAGTGCGAACCCAATCACCAACCACTGCGCCAGCACGAGCTTGAAGATCTTGACCGCCTTGGCCCGGATACGCGCCACAGTCGGCCGAGGCCGAGAAGCCTTCTCGTTCTCAGCGGAGCCGCCCATGGTTGCTTTCCGGAGATGAGCACCGGAGAGACATCATACGCCCCGGGAGGTTTGTCAAAACAAAACGGCGAAGTGGAGTCCGATGCGAGACGGCCCCGTTTACTCCCGCTGCGAATGGAGATGTGGTGGCGACGGACTCTGACAGACGGGGGGAAACTTGTCCAAATAATTCCCGGATATATCAGGGGAAGAAGGAAAAAGTACGACACGACAAATTCTTGAATTCGGCACGTAAAAGACATCCGCGACGAGTTTTACAACCAACATCCAACCCCCCCCCCCCCCCTCCCGGACATGTCTTCGTCCGCAAGGTAGGGAATGGATGACGCCAACGCCCAGGGCTCGCGAGCCGGGTTATTACCGACCGCAGCGGCCAGAATCCCGATGTCGGGACCGTCCGAAATGATGCGTGTGAAAGGTCGACGGCCGGCTGATCTTACCAAACACCCGCGGCGGGGGAAAGGCAGGTAGGTGGTTGGTCGGTGAGCATCAGCGATATGGGACGGACTGATAGCCCGCGTGGTTTGTCGAGGCCACATGCCTCGGGGTCCGCCGCATCGGTGCCGTGCCGGCTTGGCCGAGGAGATTTGGGGCCGGCGGTCGTCGGCGCGACATGTGCCACACACACACACACACACACACACTCTTGGCCGGACAATTTCGACAACGCACATTATACTTAGATCCTTGATTTGGTTTATAATAACATTGGCATTCGCTATGAAAGATTTGTGATGTGATAGAAAAGCCATTGATTCGTTTCGGTTTATTTCTAAAGCGAGCTGTGCACCGTGTAACACGGCGGTCGTGGTCACGACGTCTGAGCGTGGTGAGCCCAGTCTGACATGCTTGACGCGAGTGAAGGCCGGGGCGTGACGTCTAACGTTCTAAGATATTCGTATTTTCTAAAAAGCTTCTTCTACATCTATTTTCTAGATTTATCATTATGTTTATGACTTATCATGGACCTGACTTTGTCCCGACCTGCCATTCTGCGTGGGCATTATCCAATATCTCTCAGTGAATTCGTGCCTCCCCCTTCCCACGCCACCACCTTCCCACCCGCCAGATTCTTTTTCCACTGCGACTGCATCATAATCCGTCATGGTATCCAAGTCCCGACGTCCTGTTTCCCACGCAACCCAGTTGTATCTGCGACCCGGGGTATCTACCAATACTAAGAATTCAAAAGATAGTAAGAAAAGAACAAAAAGGAAAATAAGAACACCTCTTAGGTATCATATGTGAACAAACTTGACGCTCAAGAGTCACGCGCACCTTGCTGCATCCTCCTCATGGCTTCGCGATGCAAGTCAAACATCTCACCCGTCTGCATACGACTAGTGAAAGCCTGGTTTGCCCGCTCCTTCTCGATCCTCTCCTTCTCCCGTCGCTTGGCCTCTGCGTCCTTCTGGCTCATCAAGAAGCTGCGCTGCAGGTCGATGTTCCTCTGCATGTCAGCTTCCCGAGAGGCAGCTTGAGCCGCGGCCAGGTTGGAGGAGCTTGCGGCACGGAACATCATGGTCATGTCACGTCCGTTGGCACCTGCTGGCGAGGCTGCCATTCCCGCTCGCAGATCCCTTTGGACCGAATCGCGGAAGCTGGCTAACCTCGCGTCACGAGCTTCCTGCGATGGTGCGTTTGAGAACCGCACTGGCTGGTGAGAGTCGAATTGGAGTTTCTCGGCGGACGTGATCGGCAGATAAGGGTTGCTTGACGACCTCTTCTCCGACATGGAGCTTCTGATGGTGCCCATGCTGCTTTGGCGACGGATGATTTCCTTGCGTTGGCTGAGAGGAAGATCGTCGAGAGAAGCTGCTGGCATCTGCGGCTGGTACGCGGAGTAACTGTGCACAGAGCCCACTTCGCTGGGTGGGCGTTGGGCGGCAGCGGCGAGATCAGGCGTCGAGCTGGCTCCGGTCAGAATGCCGTACGTCTTGTTGCGTAGGGTTACGCTTCTCTGGGCGAGCAGGCTCTGTGGACTACTGAAAGGCACAATGCCCGGCGGAGGGGGAGGAGGCACGAAGCCTCCAGGTGTGACGGGAGAAGCGGCGTAGGGCATGTACTCGGAAGCGCCCGCGACACTGGGAGACCTGGATGGCATTTGGATGCCTTCTTCTGCGATGGTCTGGACGGTTGGAATCTGGTTCTTGCTCGACTTCCTCCGGTGGTGCATGTTGGGTTTGGGTTGCTGGCGCATCATTGGAGGCGGCGAGGTGGCACTCTCAATGCCCGAGCCCCAAGAGTTGTTTCTTGAGTGAGTTCGCGCAGGTGGAACAAAAGTTGACATTGCCCTGGCAGGTCCTGCACCAGGCATTGGGCCTGGCGAAGGTGTTGGGACCGGGGCAGGAGTTGCAGTCAAAGCTGTCTGCTTCAGTTCTTCCACCATCACAGGCACTGGGATTTCCGTGCGCTGCGGCTTGTCTACCGGTTGCTCAACTATTGGCAGCGTCTCCGGTACTGGTGCTTCGGCGTGGCTTAGATGCTTCGCCCACTCATTCGTCCTGTAGTGCAGCGCAATGTTCGAAAGGGCAGATGGCAGGTGTTCTCTCGTCAAGCTCACGGGTGTCGAGTGGTTTGAGGCAGTCGATTTCGCCTTCTGTGAATGCGTTGCGGACTGGGCTGCGTCCTTGGCCTCGTGGTCCTCCGTGGTTGCTTCCTCACCAGGTTCCGCTGTAGTCTTTGCGGCATCCAAAACTTCTGTCGCAGGTTGCGCCGCATTGCTATCGGGTGAAGGTGCAGGAGGCTTCACATCTTCCGAGTCCATGGCTTCCTCGGGAGAAGATCCTGCCTCAGCGGCAGCGACTCTCTTGTCTGGCTGTTCGTCTTGAGACTGGGTGATGACCGCGACGCTTTGGAGACGGGCGTCTGGGCGGGTGCTCGTGCCACTGTCATTCTCGGAATCGATTGTCGCAGCAATGGAGTCGTCAGTCGGCTTCCGCAGGTGCTGGTGCTGGAGGACAGCCACCTCATCTTCGTTGGGAATGTTTCCGTGGCGTGATACCGAAGTACGCTGAGATACTCTTCGCATGAGGGTGGCTGATCCCTGAGACACACGCTTAGCGAAGGAGCTTCGCTTGCTGACAGCGTCAGCCTGGTCCTCATCGTCGTCGGCAATTGTCGCGACTGTGGAAGCTCTGGTCCTAGGTCTGCTATCGTCGAAAACCGGGAACTTGAACGGCAGCGGAACCACTTCCGGGACCGGGGGAACAGCACCGTTTTCATCGTGGATCTCTGTCGTGTGAACCAATGCTTGCTTCTCGTCAATCAGTTCGCGAGCGGCATCAGAACCTGCGGGAACTCCGTCTGGGGCGACTCGCACTGTTACCGTGCCGTCGTTTTCCTTTTCAGAGGTCATCAAAACCTGTGTCGTTGTCTTCGGGGGGACAGGAGGGGGCACGTCACTGCCCTGCATCTCGGCGACCAGACGAGGTCCGGATCCGCGGATGGAGGCGCTCTGGCTGTACCGAACTGCCTTCTCACTTTCACTGTCGCGGGCGAAGCCGGAGTCCTGATCACCGTGAACTCTCTCCCAAGCTCGTCGTTCGCGGGCATTCTCGGCTTCGATTTGCTTTCCGATGTTGACTTCTTCCTCGTCGCGTTCGCGTTGTTCCTCGGCCAATTCTTCCTGCCTCTTGGTGCGCCGATCCTTGATGACGGACCATAACCTCTTCTGGGAAATGATACCGGCGCAGAATATCACGATGATGGCGGCAAGCTCAACTCGGATGCCCTTGGTCAGAGGATACGTAGTGGTACCCACCGGGAAGAGGTTGTCGTTGAGGTGCCAGACGTAAGCCCAGAACTCCTTCAATCCGGCTCTGCTCAGACAGTCGATGCCAATGACGGTTGACGTCGCTCCGGTGAATGAGATGTTGATGATCAATGACCAGTCTCGGGTCCAGCGGGTAAAGTATGTGGCAAAGGACGCCAACGTGAAGACGACGATGAAGACAACCTTGGCTACGCCAGAAAGCAGTCCACCTTCGTGGAGACACAGCAGCCACATGCTGAAGCAAAAGCCGCCGAGCCCACATGCAAAGCACTCGGTGATTTCGTTGAACCACAAGGAGGCGACAATGCCTACCACGACGCCCGGGAGTATCGCGGCGACTACGAATCCTCCCTGACTGCCGTTGCTGACAGGCAAAGGAACGAGATACACAATCAGCACTGTGATGCCCAAGCCTGCTGCAAAGGCAACAGAAAGGGTGTTGTGCATGACCGGGTGTCTAATGCCGATGAGCGTGTAAACGATACCGACACACAAGAGAATGACACCAGCGACAGCCCATCCTGGGGTGATCTTCGGTTCGAGAGGCAGCTGGCCTTCTGGGATCGTGGCTAGGGAGATGTTAAATATTTTGGCCATGAGAGAATGCAGCGGTGCTGTGTTTGTGTGTACATACTGTTGAAGAGGGTCGAGTTGTCGAAAGTGATCCCATCAGTAGCGGTTGGCGATGCCGACGTGCTCGAAGGAGTGTGAGAAACAGAGATCGATCCCGGGACGGAGACTGCGGTTGAGCTGGCCGAGAGGATCAACGAAGAAGTTGGCCCCCCATCTCGAGTTGCTGTTCGTGTAGCAGAGGTAACGGCCGCCGCAGAGCTCTCTTGCCTTTTTAATACTGGAACGATGTGGCCAGCAGCGAGCTGGAGGCAAAGGAAGAGAAGAGCGCAAGCGAAGAAACGGTTGAATCTCGCCATGATGATCTTGTACCTGCCCGGCCGTATGTTGTCGAGGGGAATTAGATGTTTCCGACGTTCTCGCCCCGGTGGCGCCTCGCGGGAGAATGTAATTAGTGATTGACAATGAAGGGCGTCTCGAGCATGATCAAGGTCGACGGAAGGAGGGATGCCGGCAAAGAGGAAACAGCGGGACACTAAGCGCGAGCGGAAGAGAAGGCCGGGGAGGGGAGTTATTAGTCGAGTGAAGGACGTCGAGGCAGGTGAAGGTGAGGTGCTATTCTAACCCCAGAGACCAGTGGGGTTATGAGACAATCCAGCTCTCCAAGAGCTGAGGCTGGCAATAGGAGAGGGGGAGGAGAAGAAAAGAAGGCAGAGACAAGGGCAGGGAAGGGCCCAGCTGTCGTGTGGAGGGGTATCAACCCGGAGGTGATCAAACTATATAGGACATGGAGGAGGGCCTAATGCCGGAGGGGAAGATCCATGGTTTGAGGGATGTGGATTTCGAAGGTAGCACTGGACGAGGAACCAGCGGAGCGGAGCACACGGCGGTGCTTCGTCCATCACGAATGCGTAGGTAATGAGAGATGCGGGCAAAGAGGGCCCTCGATGGTCTCCAACGCGTTTGTACTCTGTACGGTGTACGGGGCAACTGGATTCATTACTCGAGAGTGCATGGGACTAGCAAACGGAGGGGCAATAATCGGAGTCATTGCATGAGCATCCGAAGTCCTAGTCCTCGGCCATGGACGTCGGGGTGCAAGGGACAGCAGGGTGAGAAGAAGTTGCGAGGTCGGACGGAGCTCAGAGCTCGGGGCTGCGTTGCATGCTCGGTGCGGTCGTCTGACGACGAGCAGACAACTAGCCGGGGTGCAGAAGAGCCATGGCGGGCAGGATTAGGAGGGCAAAAGGCACGCGGGTGCAGGAGATGAGAGCCGCGACCATGGAGGGTCTAAGAAAAGAAGAAAGCGGGTGGCCAGCCAAAAGGATGAGCAGTCTACTTGGCGGCGTAGAATACAGCCGAGTTACCTGCGGCTCTCGGCCAGACGAAAGGCGAAGGGAAGCAAGCATTGGATTCGACATTCGATACACGGCGTGTTGGCCATTAGAAGTAGTACCTTGGCGGTAATCCTGGTTGAGGATTTACATGTCGTGCCGAGGACGGCACTGACTTGTACAAACGGAGAGCAGGCAGGCATGCAGCTGCAATGCAATTGAATATTGGACGCGAAGCAGGTAGGTGTCGACGCGATTACGGGAAGCAAGATGATGTTAGGTGCGGATACGGATGGCAGAGATGTAACCTGCAAGCCGGCACCTCATGCGCAGCGGTAACTCGACGTCGGAAGTTGAGGCGCATCCATCCTAAATTACAGGGACAGGGGGCGATCCCGGCATATCCCACGGTTAGCGTTGAATCGGATGGGTATGCGTAAGTCAAGGTAGCACAAGACAATCAGGAACAAGGGGCAAGAAAAGAAGAGGAAGGCTGATGATGGAGGGGGGAAGAGAGAAAGAGGGGTCCGTGGGGTGTGAGCAACCCAAGCACCAAAGTATGTGGATGGAAGGGAAGGCTTGGGATGAGAGAGAAATTGAGATGGAAGATGGGATGAGATGAGATGGTCATTGAGGAGGGGCGTGCTCGCGGGATCAGAGGTGAGGTGAGGATAGCCCAGCTTGGTGAACAAGACCAACACCACCCGTAAGAAGACTCTTTCCATCGCGAATGACGTCTCTCAAGGTCTTTTCTTGCACCACTTAGTCTCTGCGATGTCCAGGTAAAAAGTAAAAGCAAGGCAGGTGACCCCTCGCCGCAGTCCGTTCTCAGATATTCCCGGATACCTCACCTTAGCTTACCTAAAGGTAGGTAGGTAGGTAGGTAACCTTCTAGGTTGCCGTAAGAAATGCCCCGACAACGCTCTGGTGCAGCTGCAGAGCAGAGCAGCGCAGTGACGAGCGTGCATTCTCGCATCAATGGCAACAGCACTCCACTGTCAATGGTAACGGCGTGGGCCACATCGTGGTGATGTGGAAATCACTTTGGCCATACTCCTACTGGGCTGCATAATATTTCGCCCTGATTCTTGAGACTGCCACCGCCACACCGTCTTGGTTACCGTAAATGGCAGAGGGAAACCTCCAATGTCCAATATCAGGCATGGCCTCGTATCCCGATGCGGACGCGTTGGGCCACCGGGGTACCTTATGTGCGCGGTGACTGGTGAATGCATTTTGCGAGCTTCCTTTTTCCTAGCGGCGCCGACTGCATCTTCAGTCCGCATCCATAAGCCAAGGTAATTCGGCCGACGTCTCTCGCTGCTTGTCTCACTTTTACTGCAGTGCTGATGGCGATGGACGCGACCGAATATTGCGAAGTAAATCAGGCCCTCCGCGGGATCGGTGGCGCCCGCAAGGAATCTATGAATTCCTGGCGAAGGACATGACCAGTTCGAGCCGCCTGCAGGCTGCAGCCACCCATCCTGACCTGTAAATATCAGCTTGATGTGGTGAGAAAAATAGAGGTACTCAAGGGGGCGCGGTTTGCTCCAAAGTCGCGATGCGTTAAAATGAAAAGTCGCACCAGCGCGCCGGGACCAAGACCACCTCATCCCGTCTGCTTCACTGGCGCCGTCGTTAGCGAGCAAACGCAAGGGCCAGGCCAGGGCAACCCAGGAAGGCAGTCCAAACCCCAGTTACCGTTCCCGACTGATCTAATCCTCTTTAGGACTAAAGGGCTTTTTAGCCAGGAACCAGGAAAGAAAAGAAAAGAAAAGATCCATCATCCATCCATCCATTTCGACCTCAGCACTTCAGGTACAACAAACGAACACCACGTTTCCAAGGCCGAGCACGACTTCAATGGCCAAAGCCGGTCGACGCGATGGGACCTTGTGAAGTTTCTGACAGCCTTCATCTCGTCGATACCACGTTGCTATCCACCACATATCCAGAATCCCGACAAGCTGCCAAGGTATCACTATCCCGTCTCCGTCAGAACCACATCATCGTGACAGACCAGGACGAGGCCGTTGTGTCAACGTCTCCGTTGGCTCGATCAACCTGGAAGATTTCGAGATTCCACTCAAAAGTCCTTACGGTAACAAGTCTCACCACGGCCCATCGCAATTCTACACGATCCAATCATTTAATCCTACCCCGTCTCGCTCTCGGGAAATTCCAGAACTCTGCCAATCTGGCCTAAGAAGTCAACGCAAAGTCTGATCACCAATCAACACCGACCCCGCAGACGCATCTTGGAACTCTCCATCATGCCAACCTCTCGAAACAAGCGCCACCTGGGCTTTTGCCCCAAACTTTCCCTCGCTGTAAGCAAATGACACTTCGCGGCAGTGGACGAGGCCCGGCGATAGCGATATCCCTACCTACGTCACGAGAGCTTTTGACGGCTGAGAGACAAGACAGCCTTACCCCCCGGCCAGAGACAGTTTGTCCCAGATTGTCTGATCAGCTCCGGGCCATTGGCACGACCATGTAGTCATAAGCACATTGGGCTCACCCGATTCCGACTCTTTCCTTCTTGCCCAGTTTATTCAATAGCTTCCTTTTCAACGGCATCTTGTTCTAACGCTTTGTTTCGGAGGCGTGCATTGGCAAACAATGGCTTTTAGGGTACATGGGATGATACAGAACAATCTTGCCCAGATCTCATCGGCGGCTGTATTCTGTCGGTCAAATGGCTACTTGGCTTGAAACATCGTTCAAGCGGCTATTTCCCCCCCAGGAGGCGTCTGACCGAGGACGCCTGCGAGATGGAAGGTCCACCCATTCCTCGGCGCACGCTCTCGTCTCGCAAGAAAGGAATGCCGTTCATCTTGTTCTCGCCTTCTTCCACCTCGTCTGGTTTCTGCCTGTCGCCGCCTTGTCGACAACCAACAGAGTAGAACCCTGAGAGGATTCCGATCGACACATGGTCGTTGCGTCGGAATGGTCATCTTCAACGGCCGACGTTGAACTCGATCCACCCGCTCTGCGCCTCATCGCATAAAGGGGTTTCTGCATCCTTGCCCGCTTTGATACGAGCAAAGCCTCAATGCATGAGCCTCCCCCATTCTGGTGATCCTGAGGAATATTATTCGAAAATCTTTTTTTCCCGCCTCAATCATGAACGGAATCACCGCCACTCAGCTCCAAAATCGAATAAGCTGACTAAATCCAGCCGGGAGGCATACCAAGAAAAGAAACAACCTAATTTCGGCGCCGCAACACCGGACCTTTCCACCGCTGTTGTCCGACGCAAACGACTGACTAGTTCGTCCTGCTGCCTGCCGAGCGCCGTGTCTGCGGACTCCCGTGAACCAGTGGCTGGTCTTTCAGCCGTCTCTCAATTCGTTGGAAGATCGTGTGGGGGCATGCTTCGAATCATGCCGCTCCCAAAATGTTCCGACGAGACTGACTGACTGACTGACTGACTGACTGAACCATTCTTCCTGAACGGTTCGTCCGACGTTGCGGAGACTGGGCATGGTCATGATGGGCTTCCCCTGCGACGATACTTTCCAGCTCAATGCCAATCCTGGACAAGCATTCACAGCCACGGAATAAGACATCCGACTCATCCAAGTCTACGGCATATTCTTCGACCAACCGAGTTTTCATCCCATGTCTGCCGAGATTCCCGCGCCGTGGTTCGTCGTCACCACGACATCGCGAACCCAGCCCCAGCCCCGGCCAACCCGCGCTGGGCAACCGCGGGTCGGTGCCACCAACCCTCCTCCCCCCCAATGAAGGATCTTCGCCAGGATCGCGAGTTGCCCTTGAGCAAGCCGGATCCAAAACGGCGGGCCCGTCCAACCCTCGGGGGTTGTGCGTACGAACGGGCCTCGCCTAGCTGGCGCTTTCTGATCGCCGTTTAGCACACCCGTTTCCCGCGGAAACCCCTTGTCACCATCATATAATGGAGAGACCACCTATCTTGCCGAGGCCGCGGGGCATCTTCACAATGGCGCTGAGATGCCCTGCGGCTGGCCTGGCGCGCACAATACCATTGTGTGTGCGCGCACACCGCTTTGACTTGCCTCTGCTCTGACTTTTATTTTCTTTCCCCTGGGCTTTGCACTCGAAAAACGTGTTCTCGCAACCTTAAAGGGGGCCCAGGCTGCTGGTTCTAGTCGAGTCGCGGAGGTTCTGTTGTGAATAGCAAAGCGAGCGGCACGTGGCAGCACTGATGTTCGACCGTCTTCGTGTCTACTCTACGTCCAACAGGTCGATATATCAAGTTTCAAAACCCACCAGACTTGTTACGGTGGCATGGATCGAACCTCGCGATCACAGACCATCCATGTTTCGAAGGCAAGTTGTCACAGCGACGAAGTCGATCTCGTTCTGCCGAGTTCACGGGTGAAAGTACGGATAACAGTTCCAGGACGGAGGTGATTTCACCAAGGTGAGATTATCGTGGCAATGTCACGTCGAAGCGCGGTCGTGCCATGTATCGTCGAGACTATGATTCGACACTAATAGAAGATAAGTCATGCTCATCAATCCAGCGCAAGCCATGCGCCGAGAATCCGTTCTAACGCCAGTATTCCGATTCACCGTATGCCGCCCGTCATCCCCTTGAACCACCCTTTTTGAATCCCCTGACCGTGGTCGCCCTTGTTGACCGTTTTGACTCCACGAAAGCACATATATCTGATGAGCTCTCACTCAGACCACTCGCCGCCTTCCGCATCATCTTTTCGAGACGCGACTCGGTGGCCGGTCCGCCGCTACTCTGCCGTGGCCCATGGCCTTGCCGTTGCGGCTCGATCTCGAGCTTCGTTCCGGCAACTGCTTCTTCTTACGCTTCAGGAGCCCGCGGACCGTCTTGAATGGCAGCACGAGCAACGCAACCACAGCATAGAAAGGCATGGTGATGATTGCCCACACAGACTCTACCAGCCACTGTAGAAACCCTGGGCGGGCGGCACTGTTTTTCGCCGCCGCCGCAGCCAGAGCAATGGCGTCGTTCAGGCGGGTGTCAACGGCCGCAAACCGAGACTCGGTCTGGAACGCAAGCACCGTAGCTTTCTTCTCGTACCGTCGCACGGCTCGGTTCAGGGCATCCAGATCGGGCTGGATGGCGTTGCGAACATCGCGGGCTATCGCAGCCTCTTGCTTTATTTTCGAGTTGTCCGAATTGCCGTTGTGTTTGATTGGCATTGGTTCAGGTCGTGACTCCAGCAACTCCAACCTGGCCATCAACACTCTCACCTGATCGGGTGTAACGGTCTCTTCTTTGAAAGGGTTCACGTGAACATCGCGCTGAAGCTGGAGCGTCCGACACTGAACCAGCTTCATCAGGTGGGAGAGCGGACGAAGCTCTGCTGCCAGTAGGAAAATTGTAAGATTGTAGTTGGATACCAAACCCTCGGAAGGGCGGCTCAGCTGCGCGCGGATTGCATGCAGCAAGTATGCGCCTAGCATGGGGAACATGAAGCATGACACCAGAGCCAGTATCTCATGCACCCAGAGCTCGGCCATAGCGTCATCTTTCTTCCCAGCGTGTACGGCCTTCGGTGGCTGTTCATGCACCGAAGACGTGGGAGTGGTAGGGATTTCGGAGGTGTCATCCATGCCGCCGTTGGCCGCGTGGCCGTTGAGGGTGGAGGCCGTTGACGAAGGACTTCCCACTGCTTGCTCATTTTCGCTGTCGTCGTCAATAACGGCGCTCGTGTTGGCTTCTGCCCGGACGCGTACGGCCTGTGCCGAGTGGTACCAATTCCTGGGCAAGATTGTCAGTGCTCGGATGGTCTTGTCCCCCGCAGCGAGCAACAGCAACGACACCAGGACTTACCAAGGATGCGTCACAGACCAGTGCAGAAACACTGCTGACAAGCCTAGAAGCATCACGTCCGTCACTACGGCACTCCCGTTCTTAAACAAGAGACCGCCGACTGCCGGGAGAAGGGCGAATGCCAGAGGCACCGAAGCCCAGTTTGACATGTCGTCCGCTGTCGACGATACGCCAGTAGGCCTGGGGTTCAGCAAATCTCTAGCCTCCCCGAAGCTGTAATCCGACAAAGTCGAGCTCCTCCTTCTATGGAGACCTGCTCTTTCGACAAATGAGTTCTCCGTCGGAAACTGGCCGAAAGGCATCCTACGCCGCATTTGCGAGGCTTCATCGACCGTCACGGAACGCTTGATCGAGTGACCCGAGGGGGCTGGTGATGGTGTCGCGCCCGGCGAGGACACGGTCTGCTTCCTACTGATGTTGCTCGTGGCCGTTACCGGCGACATCGGTGTTCGGGGGCCGTTCTCGTCGGACATGGCCAAGGGAATGTGAATGTCCAAAACGGGCTTTGCTTGCTTTCTATGGCCGCGGCTTCCGCTGTGTCTGCGTCGTGTCTTCGTTATTATTTCGTGAGTGTTGCGATTGCGTGGGTTTCCTTTGATTTGGGGACTTGGTCTGGTTCGAGTCGGAGACGTGCGAGTCCGGGCTAGGGACAGGCAGTCGAGGGGTTTTGAGGATTCCTCATCCGACACAGTATACGCGCCAGAAAGTTGGAGATTAGTAGGCGGGCGGGAACAATGTCGTTCAAGACTAGAGAAGGGGGGAGAAAAGGAAAGGGATGGAGAGAAAGAGAGAGGAAAAGGAGGAAGAGGGGGAAGCGGCGGCGACGGCGGCGTGCCACTTGTCGTGTGTGTGTACGTGCGACCGAACCGGCTCTGTCGTTCAAGGGTGAGTGAAGCGCCACGAGCTGAGGAGTGGTTTGTCGCGGCGGGAATGGACGTGGTTTTAGTTTGGACTGGTGGCGACTTGGATCGTCCCTGCCTTCCCTACCTGAGCTAGACACAGGTGTTAAGCTGCTGAAGGTACCCTGGCCAGCTTGGAAGTAAGGCAAGGTACCGCTCCGTGATTGGACAAGACGTCGAGCCGGAAGCTGCTTGAGTCGGTGTGTTCCAGATCGAGGCGCCGAGTACAAGTGGCGAGGTATCCGTACAGTTCCTGATCCCAAGCATGGAATGACAGCTACTACGTAGGAGGTGCTCGACGGTTGGGATGGATGTGAAGTTGAAGAAAGAACTGGGCGGAGGATGGGGGATTGGAGGAAGAGGTGGAAGGAAGAAGAGTTGAAAGCAAGGTAAGGTAATTGATCTCTATGGTTTACTCACACAGAAGTACCTTACTTGACATGCCTACCTACCTCAAGGCAGGTAGGTAGATATTTAGACTCGCGGCTGGCTCAGCTGGCCGAACTCCTGTGTCTCCCTCCCCCTTGGTACCTACTATTTCCTCCATCCATCCGGCCACTTTCTTCCTGCGTGCCGTGCATGGTAAGCGTTAGGTAGGATGCCGCTTACTGCAGGGATGGTAATGAGTGTGATGCACCTCCAACGTCACCCCCACCAAACCACTGGCTGCAAGCCCAGCTGCCCGGGCTGCTTTCTCCAGATTCTCGGCAGGCTGCTCCCGCCGCCCTGTCCACCTTTTACCCCTGTACGGATCCACTACCCACGCCGTCTGCCGGGGGTGAAGGGACCTGGAGCGTCCACGTCCAGTCCACCTCAGTGTCTCCCGTCCGCTGCAACCTCGCCCAGCGCCTCCCGTCATCAACCACAATCAACTCGGCATCGAACCTGGAACAAACCACAACCGCAGCCGTGAGCATCATGCATTGGATATTATACAATCTCCACCTCTCTCGTCCTAGTGTACGTAGCCACGGCATGCTCACGTTGCAATCGTCTTCGTTGCGTCTACGTCTACTAGGTACTGCCATCGTGCCGTGCCTCGGTCCTCGCGCCATACACGAAGTAGCGGCACTTGAAACAGCCATCTCATCCCTCTATTTGCCTTCTCGGCCGTCATCTAGAACCAAACCCGCCTGCACGACACTCGGGTTGGAGATAGGACGTCCAAGTTTGCGGCCTGCACATGACATCTCCCCAATAACCTTGTCCATCACCCGTCGCGGCTCGCGGCTCCGACCTTCTCGTACAGGAACTGTCGCCCAAGAGCTGCTTCGAGGAACGCCCACGGCGAATATGTCGAGTAGCATCGGAAGCAGGCCAGGCCAGCCACTTGTGCTCGGCACTGCAGTTCATACGTTGGTGCCTTATGCTAGGTAATCGTCCTTGATTGACGGGTAGCAGCATTTGGCTTCCTGTAGCCTTTCGCTGCATGCTTGGTTTCCGTAGACATCCGCCCCAACAAAACATGGACAGTTGCTTCGCGCATCCTGCCATCACTAGCTAACCCCCGCCCCCCTCATATTCTATATCCCATCCGAATCCAGTCCGGGACGAGCGAGGGAAGGTCTGCCGGTGGGATTTGTGCTTTCCGAGGCCTTTGCCATATAGAACGGCCCTGACACTCATCAGATGCGAACCGTGTTGCCGCCCAAGTGTCACGAGACAATCAGAAATTGCCGTGGAATCGATCGAAAGAATCCGTGTCATAGTCTCAACTGGATACAAGAGCCGGAAGAGGGCAGGCTCCAGAGCTGCGTACAACACCGCTGGCCACTTCGGATGAGCATGTGTTCTATCAAGGTGACCGAGGCCTTGTCCAACTATTTCTCCCAGCCCTGTCCGTTCCAGTTCTGTGTTATCACTTTTGATCATATTGGGATGAGAATGTTCAATTTTCCTGGCCCCACCCGACAAGTAAATGCGCAGTTTGCGAGGTTCCAATGCTCCTCGCTGCGCCAGGAACATGCTTTCCTCGATTGCACCTAACAACCACGGCGCAAAGTGTAATCGGACGACGATCGTCGTCGTTGATTACTTGCCAATCTAGGCAGGCCAAAGCAGAATCGCTTTTCCCTGTTGCGAGCCACGTTTTACCGCCTTGCTTGGGCTCTTTTCGGGTGCGTGTGCGTAGGAAATCAAGACGTCAAGACTTACATCTGTCATCGTGTTACTCTCCTGGGATGACGAGGCTAGCTGTAACATGTCTGAGAGTCGGGTGTTATACGTCTCCCCGCAATTCCTCCATGAGCTATGGCCGTGTCTCGCTGACATATTTTCCAGTTGTTGATCACACATCGAAGCAACTAAAATCCGTGGTTGAGTATGGGGCGTGACTTGGCGGAGGTGCGGAAAACCGAATTGTTTGCTATCAACCACGACCGCATCGTCTTCCAGTCATGATCGTAGAAAGCGACAGCCTAAGTCCTGGTCAGTGAACAACTGCGTGCAGCCGCCTGTCTCAGTCAACAGCACGATCGACGGAATGTCCTACCCTCCTTCGTGTCTCAAGGACATGAACAATAGAAACCCGAGACACCCAGCAATACCATCATTCCGCTTGTAAGGGATAAGTACCATTTTCCCACCAGTGCCGTCTTCCCTTTTTGTCCAGAAATCAGACTCAAGACTCAATCTGCAGCGGGAAGCCAACGCAACGAGACAGCAACTTCAGCCAAGGTAAGAGGTTTCTGGTAAGATATTCGCTCTGTCAGTCTTCCAGAACTCCGTGTTCCCAGTCGGAGTAAGTCAGATGCATAAGTGGTCGGACTGTGGAATCTAGAGTGGCGACGAAGTTGGTGAACATGAAGCCGGCATGCTGCATAATGATAATCGAACTTCGTCCGCGCGCTGCCTACTAGACTAGGGTCATTCATTGTCTGGTATCCTCAACGCGTACCGCGCCTCGGCCGAAGTTATGCATGACCAGGGGTTGCAGATTGCATGGCGGGAATCACCGCCCCACTAGCCGTATCTGTGGTGCAGTAGTTGCTAGAATTGGAACACGAATTTGCGGTTCGAACGAGAGATCGGTCGGATCTTAGGGCAGCTGTGTTGGGGAACCTGGTAGATCAGCGTCCCCTTCTGGTGCTTGTTTCTCGTCTTATTGATCTCTCCTTGGGCCGGTTGGAAAGCTCGGTACGGGTATAACGTGTGCGCAAAGGAGAGCACAGAGAGACCGTATCGAATTGACCAGTTTGTCAGCTTTTCGGGTTGTCGAAGTATCGCACATGGCAGCATCCCATTGTGTGTGAGATGAGACGCACAGACGGGTTGGCTGCGACGGCGTTTGCTTGATCACCGCGCAGAGGAAAGATGACGGGAATCGGAACACGAGAAAGGGCGCGCGGCGTGGGGTTTGTTTGTTGGCGCAGCTCAGCCGTTGTACCTCTTGGAGAATTTCGAGAGAGCCTCTGACGAAGCAGCGCTTCGATTTGCCGTTTGAGCGACCCATCCCACAAAAGGGAGGACTTTTCAAGACCTGCGTTGGATAGTGTGCTCGGATCGTATTGCGTCGTCGCCCTCATCCCGAAGGAACGTCCCTCATCTTTTCTCTTATCCCAACGGGCCGGAAAGCAGAGCCGTATCTCTCGCGACTTGCGCCGCAAGGTGTCGACGAGCGAGTTGTCAACGCGTGAAAAGGTGCCTGCCGACCCGGACAACCCCGTCGAATCCTGGCCTCCTAGGCTCCGGGGAACAAGGGGAGCCAGGATGATTCAATGGGTCCCGGACGGCGTAGCGCGTCACCTGAAGCCAAGCAGGAAAGGTTGCCCAGCCGCAATGATTGAGGGCGAGCGGCAGGCTGGGTGAAAATCTCTGCAAAATCCAAAATAGTCAATTTAAAGCACCATGTCTGGTGAGTCGGCAAGACAGGGAGCTGCCAGGCTGAGGAACTTCTGGGATGGCTGCAGGCTTTGAGGTTGGTTTGGGTCGGCCGTCGTCACATATTGTTGGGACGGCTCATTGGCGAGGAAGGATTCCGGTATCGTGTCTCGATTTTCCTTTCCTTTCCTTTTCTTTTTACTGTGAACCCTCCCGCCTCCACCGAGCGACGCGTGAGTGGAAGCTTCGACTCTGTATCTGTGACAAAAAGTGCCTGAAGGAACGTCCGACTGTCGAAATCTGTCGTCTCCTCGGCGGCGGGGCCTCTGGTTTTTAACCCGTTGGCTGTCTCTTTTTTGCATCCTCGATTCTTTTGCAATCGGCTTTTTTTTTCTTGTTGTTTTTGTGGCCGACAACCCCGACGGCGGCGCTCCGAAATCGACAACTGTGCTCTGCGGTATCTTGCGACTCATCGTTTCTTGGAGAGCAGCTGGTACAGTCGGATACGGATACAGACGCTAGTCGACCACGAACCTGTATCGACGACAAATTAGGAGGGCAAAGACGAGGAAGAAAAACAAAAAGAACAAGCTTCCGTCATCTGGACGTTGGCTTCTCGCACGAGGACAGCAGCAGCCACCACTGGAAATACCTTACTCGACCTGGAAGCCAGCAAGCAGTGAAGGACACACCAAGCAGCAACCGGGTGTGGTGTACCTAGGCAGGAGCATCTCATCTTGTCCGCCCGTCGTGCAGGATTCAAGCAACGACAAGACAAGCGCGCAGACACACACACCACCACACTTTGCGATTGAAGGTAGGTTCCTGCATCAACGGCAGCCCGAGGCGGTCTCGAAGCAAGCCCCCCCTCCTTCCACCCCACAAACGACCAGTAAGGCGGGAGCCTGTTTTGCGTCGGGGAACTTGGGAAGGCATCCCCAGCTTATCGGCCTCTTGAGGCTCCAGAGGCTCCGAAAGCTCCAGAACGGGAGGCTCCAGGACCTGCTGAGCTTTCCCAAAATGCCGGGAACGAGACTCAGGGCTCACTCACACGCTATACCAATCTCGGCCGCTCCCCTTTACCCCCTGAACGCACGATCCATTTCAGGTCAGTCCTCGGCCAGTCAGCTGCAGACTTGCACAATTCACCCCGGGCCTGTCGAGGCACCATTTTTTACCAATAATTGGCCGTCAATCACCAACGCGAACCCCAATTCGCATTTGCCCGTTGGAGTCGTCGCTATCCGTCCAGGGTCGTCCGAGAAGATCAGCAGCAGCAGCAGCAGCAACAGCAGCGATAGCAGCATTTTTCGCCCTGCTTTGCCGGCACGAGCCTTCATTGGCCGCATAACTCACCATTGCATTGAGAACACCAGCACCAGCACCACCACAACCACCACAACCACCTGCTCAGCGAAAGCTAAACTTGCTATCCGAGCCACTGCGGTTGCCATCATCGTCGCTGCAGTCGCTGCTACCAATCAAGTCGTCTCCAGCGCTCTGCATTTCTTTGTCCAAGGCTCCACTCGCCTAGCTGCAAACCTAATCGTCTTGCTGCTGCAGCACCTTCACCACTCGAATCTACGGATACGCCTACGCCGCATTCTCACCTCCAGTCACATCTCTCCGTCCTCCCCTCCATCTTGGCCGCCGTTTCGATCCCATCTTTCGCCGTCACTGCCGTTGTCGTCGCTGTCGCTGTCGCTGTTGCTACCGCTCAAAGAGGATCCCGCCATCTCCATCTCCACGCGCCTGGCCCAGGCGTCGTTGCAAACTCATCTTCCACGACCTGACCCGCACTCCACCGTGCCCCGTAAGGCCGTCGACTCCTCGGCGGCCTTCCTCGAACCATCTTTCCCACGGCTTCCCACGCGAGAAACACCTCTCCGTACCCCGACCCGGCCACCTTAGATGCATTCGCGAATCCTCGCCTTGCTACGCTATCGCAGCAACCTTCATACCCCGGCGCTTCGCCCGACCTTGAACGTCCAGTAGCCGCTGCCGGCCTGTCTCAGGGCCGCAGTCCCTCCTTCCTTCGCAATTACGATCCCAAGGATTATTTCACCCAGTCTCCCTTTCGGAATCGTGCAGCCTCGTCCGCCGCCCGCCGACTACCGCATCTATCAGCTGCTCGTCTCTGGAACCCCACGAACTCCACCCCAAGGCTCCCCGACAAGACTATCCGTAAACGACGTCCATCGACACCGCCTCCTCCCACCGTTCCTCTATCCCATCCGACAATCGATCCATACTCCGTCGACCCGTCTGACCCCTTAGGCATCGGCGCCGGCGACTACCCGCTCTTGACCCTTCCCGAACAACGTCAGACCAGACATTCCGCCTCTAATCGCACAAGCCTGCAAGTCGACCGAAACGCCGAGCATCGCATCAGTCTCCCGAGATCGCTTCGCCATTCTTACGACGGACGGAGATCCGCTGACCCTTCACCCACGTTCCCTGTGGACACCGACCAAGGCCCGGCCGACATTCGGCCAGACACACCCGAACCACCGGTCGAAATCCGAGTCACTGGGCTACGAAAGCGAGGCCAAAGCGTTTCAAACCCTCTCGTTCGAGACTTCGCATATATCGACGACAAAGGGAAAGGAAAAGCGGTCATGGAGTCAAGTGTCGATGCCCATGCGCGAGACGCGTCCAAGGACTTGGAGCGGGGGCCTGATGTGCTTCCACGCCTCTCCAACGTGTCAGCCGGCGATGGCATCGGTTCGGCTATTTCGTCGTCAAATTCGTCCATAATGGGAGAGGAATTACCACCAGATCTTGGCGAGGAATGGGGTCCTCAGCATCCATGCTTTCCTCACTTGAACCCGCACGTCCCTGTCGACTCCCCCGAGTTCCAAAACACTCGCATCATTCGCATACGTCGAGATTGGTTGTTGGAAGGAGACCTCGCGCCGACGTTCTCCAACCTGTACCCTGAAATTCTGGATCCAGCTGGTTTGTCGGAGCAAGAATTCCGCAGGATTATCGACAAGCTTAACGGTGAGCTCGTGCCCATCTTTAGCCCGTACAACTGGAGGAACGTGGTGGACGGCGTTTTGGGACTGGTGACAGGGTGGTTGTGGGACGATCTGGGCTTCACTGGCGTCAAGGCTCGGCTGAAGCGCCTGGAACGCTGGGTTGACCAGTGGAACAAGGAGATGGAGAAGACGATTGGCAACGACGACACATCGATGGCACCGCACATAATATCACTGAGGCGGACGGGCTACATGACCGTAAGTTCATCCTTCATCCTGTTTGAACTTTCACATGCTAATCAGAAGCTCAGCTGGACATTCAAATCCCTGATCCAGAGATTGCCCCGGCGCCCAGCACCCCGGCAGGGTCAGGTCAGATGCCCATGGAGCCTCCGGCCGCCGTCACGGCATAGCCTGATCTTGGCGTTTGGCTTCGCTTCGCTTCGCTTGTTTTTGCGCTCTTCTTTTCGAATCCGCTATTTTACCGTACGCTCTTTCTAATATCGGACCGGCTACGACCTCTATTGTGAGCGCCGCCGAAATGAGTTTATACGACCACAGTCTCGCTCTCGCGGGCTCTCGATATCCTTTATTCACGGGGAATACTCTTTTGCTACCCCACCTACCACACTTCTTCTACCTTATACCAAAGGCATGGCGCGGAGTTCAGGGTCCCTTGGCTGGGAACGGTTACGAATGTGATTCGACGACGTTTATTCAATTTTATTTTGGTTTCTCGGCTTCTTCCAAGTCTTTTTTTTTTCTTTTACCTTATTCGCTTTTATTGATTCGGCTGGCAACTGGAGGATTCGAAGCACGAGATTGGAGGAGACGATGACGGAGAACCCTATTATGAATGGGCCTGACGATGGAAGGGAATGAGCGAACTCGTTGAGTGGTTGCTCGCCCGAAACAGAGCCAGAGTAAGCCCTCGGGCTGCCTGTAATTTTACGTAGATACCTAGCAAATCCTTTGCCTTCTTTGGATATTTATCTCGTTTGAGTCCTATCTTGAGCTCACACGCGGTCAACACACACGCGGTGAACACGGTCGTCTATCTGTGAGAATATCATTTCAAGTGGATATGCGTATGCTTCGAAACTCTGGGACAACTACCAGCAGTAACGTTGTCACAGGCGGCCTTCATGTCTCCCAATCACCCAAAACAATGCTGATTGGTCTTCTGTTGCCCTTAGATGCGCATTCCCCAGCCCGGCCCGATTATCGTTCACCCGCGTCTATGTGCTGTTTCCGTGTGACTGTCACTGTTTCAAGCGGATAATAAATAAGGCTTGTAACCTCAAGAGTCAACCTCAATCGTTCTGCGTGACAGTGTGACAGATGTGTTTCGTGCTACAAATGAAATACCTACACGATGAGCTAGAGGAAGTTGCAACTCACGGGGATGCAGCCCGAGTTCATGGTCTTCCACCAGATGGTCTGAAAAACCTCCCAACGCCTTGACAGTCAAAAGGAAGCTCTGATTGCGTACTCTGAGGTATACCGCACAGGTTCCTTCCGAACACTTCAGATTAGCCAGTTGACTCACGGTTGTAGTCACAAGAGTGCGCAATTTGCGTCCGAATCATCTCGATAAGTTCCGGCTGAGGGGACAATCGGGGCAGCCAGGAGTCATGCGCTTCATTTTTGGCTTGTTCGTGGTCCATGTCCGACCCAGCCTGGATTTCCGCGCGGCGGGATCTAGCCATCGGGATGACCATGGGTTGTTTACCTGAAAACCCGTGTATTCCAAATCGAGTTCGCGATGAGCAAGGTGGTGCTCCAGGGGCAGACTGTTGGTGGCGGAGGCATCGCTTACAGATGTTAGACGAACCATGGCCACGGATCTTGGCGGTGACGGGGTTTTCGCAGCAACAGGGGACGCAATGCTTGGGTGCTGTGACTGTGATCGCCAAGTCATCGTTGGCAGGACACAAATACACCCCGTGTGTGGTTGTACTGGTGCCTCTAGAATAGGGAGGGGGTGGTGAAGAAAGTGAACCAGGTGTTCTTGGAGGCTGACCAGTATGGACGGCTCGCCCAAGAGCTTCCTCGTCCAGTTTCGCCGGTGTCGCTCTGCTTCCTTGTTAGCAAATGTTTATTCGTGGCGGATGCAACACTTACACCGACTGTGAACCATAAGAACCCATTGGCCTCAGATTGCCTCTAGATTCGTTTTCGTCTCGTAGTCTTGGAAACATCTTGTCCAGACGCAACGCTAGGAAACAATGGCGATATGTATCCTTGGCGTCTTGTGTCAGGCCAAAGAAGAGGAAGATAGCCACAGCCGTGAGTATCGGGAGGTAATTAGAATTCAGTTCGAAAAATGTGAGTTGGTCATGCGAGTAGAGTATTATCGAATCCCACGAAAACGGATTGTTTCCGTAGTGAATTTCCCCAAAGTCGAAACCTTGCCAGGGGTAATAAGCCTTCATCTGTAAGATTGCGTGAACGCAAGTGACCGGGATGTAAGGAATCAGGATACAGGCTGTCATGAAGAAAAGACGTCGTCTTGTTCGATTGGATCTTGCCTCCGCCGAAGTGTTTGACATAATCGCAGAGCGAGTACTTTGTTTGATTTGCGAGTATCGCCTCCACGTCAGACCTGCAGGATATTGTCAGTTTCAGCAACAAGTGCAAGTTGGAAAACAGACAGCGGCAGCTTACTTGAGTAAAAGCCTCCCACCAAGGCGACGATTGGAATCGGAAGAAGGAAGAATACAATGCACACCCAGTTTGGTGTGGTGCTCCATAGACAACCCTTGAGTGTGCCGACTGTGTATCTCTGTCCAGAGAGAGGATACACCCAGCCCAGTTGAATGATGGGAAGTGGAAAAATGATCAAGGCTTGCAACCATGTCCTTTTGCGTTTCTCGATGACAGTCAGAGGCCCGACTCGTAACAAGTTCACTTGCTCGGAGAGATTCCGCATGATGGCAACCACCGATGTTGCGTATATTGTCAACGCCGGCTGGTAGATGTAGGGGTGTACATCGCACCAGACCCAGCCCCTCCACCATTTCTCGATATCGTCGTCGCGCCAGATGAGGGAGTTGATGATGGTATCTGTGTTGAGAAATATGACGGTGGTGATGAAGACGACGGCTGCGAACTCGCCATTGCGGCAGAGATTCTTGAGAGGAACCAAGCAAACCACATTGGCGAGAAAAGCAAGGACTACCCGGCAGACGAGGTTTGTGGTCAAGAGAGGTGTTGTAAAAGGTGTTGTTGCAGGGCGAGGGATGATTTCAATCGTGCGCGCCACCAGTGTATGCGAAATGGGAGACATGTTGATAAAGATTGGTCGAATTCGGCCGTCGAAGTATGAGGATTTATGGCTGACTTTATTGATTTTCGAGGTGGTGCGACCGGCGCACAATGTTCCCCTCAGATGGCCATCTGATGTGGCCAAGATTTGGCGAGTGTGCGATGGGTGGTAGAACGTCTAGGACGTAAATTTCCGTAACGACGAGAAGGAGTCCGAAGAGGGAAACGAGAATCCAGGGCATTAGAGAAACCGGCAAGACACCGGGCATCGGCTTGACTTGCGATAGAACCTGATTCTACCCTCAAGCAAGGCAAAACTCGGTTGACGAATACAAGAGATCAGTATAGAGCATTGGTATCGAAGGAAGGTAGGGAGATACCTGACAGAAGGGGCAGCCACGAAGAACTGATAAGGAAGGCAAAGGAGGTAGGCGAGGCAAGTGCTGCCAACGAAAAGAAATCGATGACCTTCCCACTTAAGGCTGGAAGGGAATAGTTCACGAAGAGAACACCTGCCTTAAGATAGGTGAACCGCCTATGTAACCCTGGAAGAAGTAGGAGCAGTCCCGCCGCCTTGAACGCAACTTGGAAACTCGATGTTGGGTGCTGTCGTCCGAGGAAGGTATACTAAATCAAGGACCCTAGGTAAACACACCGAGCACTTCTCCTTACGAATTTCGTCACATCAACTTCTAAGACTTGATACATGGCTGTCACAGGCGGCGCGACCGTCACCGGTGACCTGCGTTGTGGACTTGGGCCTCTTCCTTCCGCAAGGTCTGCTTGCAGTCCAAGAAGTTGACATGTCGCTGATCGGATATGACCAGCATGCGCCGACAATGAATACGAGCGACATTGTGGCGACAAAATACAGATGACCGATACCCACGAATTCCGACTTGATGTCAGAAATCTCAGGCTAGCTCTGCGCCGTGCTGTGGAAGAATAGGTATGCGCTGTCCTAACCACCTGAGGACTGCGCTTCTCAATTGGCTTCACATCCTGGAGTGCAGGTTCATATCAGAAGACATTAGAAGATATGAGCGACGCTTCTGCGACACTCGTGGCAGTAAATGCGATTCAGTAAAGGACGATGCTGGTTGAACTTGTGATCTTGCGAGCTTGTGGTTGCTGTTGTTGAATCTTGGTCTAGTAATTATTAGTCTTGCAAACACGTAGTCCGCTTAAGTGCATAAGCACAAGCCACGCACTGTGTCATTTACTGTGTGTAATTAGTACCGACTCCGGATCGCGTCGCGCGGCGCGAACAATTTGACAGCTGCCCTCAAACGATTGCTACCGACGTTCTCCCAACAAACGACAAACCACTCTCTGCCCTTTGTCCGCATCCGTCCACCGGGATTCTTTCAAACCAAGCAGTTTTTGCAAGCCGACTCCGACCGCCATAATGTCTGCCGCCCTCTTCCGCCGCGCCACCGCTGCCCCGCGCATCGCCCGTGCCTTCAGCACCTCCCCCGCCCACAACCTCGCCCGCATCAACATCATCGGCAACCTCGCCGACACTCCCGAGCTCCAGGCCACTAGCACCGGCCGTGAGATTATCAAATACGCCGTCGCCAGCAACAGCGGCCCCCGAGACAACCGCCACACCAGCTGGTTCCGCGTCACCAGCTTTGCCCCCGAGGGTCCCAGCCGTGACTTCCTCCAGAGCTTGCCCAAGGGGTATGACTGATTTCCTCGCGTTTGCTGTCAAGCATGGCTCGCTAACATACGGGCCATTGTAGAACTCTCGTCTATGTCGAGGGCGATGCCTCCATGAGCACCTACCAGGACTCCGAGGGCAAGACTCGTAGCTCGCTCAACGTTGTTCAGCGTAGGTTTTCCCACTCACCGATCCGCGCGCATTCGCCATCCTGACGTCTTCCCCAGGCAACATTGAGGTCCTCAAGCGCGGCGCCCAGCAGAGCGAATGAATAAGTTTCTCCCAACACGGATCAAGTTCATGTCATGTTGAACCATGACGACGAGTTCCCTTTGAGAAGATGATATTTTGAATGACAATTCTCCGCTCTGTATGGGTATTTTCTTTGTGTGAGACGATTGACATAACGGGCCTCTCAGAGGCGTATTGTACAAAAAGCAGGACGGCAATTGATACCACGAGTTGCGGCTCTCTAATGCTACTTGTTAGTGTGAAATTCGTCAAGTGTCATCGAAAACTGCGAGGCTAGTCAGGGCGAGAGGAAGGTTTCGGAGCAGTCTATGGTCTATTTGATTTGCTTCGTGATCAAGGCTGCAACTCAGACAAGCGTACAGCTGTCCATGCACCCAAAGCCGGCAGCTACTCCGCCTTCGTTGCTCGTATCGCCCTTGGTGCGAAGCAGGTACCCAGCTTCCTTGTTATGCACCACCTCCCCAGTGCCCTGATTCCAAACAGCCGTCCCGTAGATACCAAGCTCGCAAATCACACCTCCTTCTTCTAGGTCCCCGTTTCGCAGGATGATGTTGTTTTGCTTGGGAGGAGTGATCAACTCCATCAGAATGTACGAGCCCCAGTGTGATTCCGGGGTTTGCTTGAGAAACTTTGGGATATCCTCCCGGTAATGGTTGTTACCGCCACCTTCTCGCTGTGGCTTCAAAACGTAATTCTTGCACAGTTCCGGATCCTGCGCAATCTTGCGCGCATCGAGACCGGCTCTGGAGTCATCCATCGGGAAGATGTTGGTAAATGTTGACCAGACCTCCGCCGTCTGAGGGGAATTGTCGGGAATGAAGCGACCCAGAATCGAGGGCGAGGACCCGGACTGGGGCGTTGCCAAGACTTGCTGGATTTTCTTGCTGCCCGCCAGCTGGGTCAGAACAGTAGGGCACTTGATGGCCGAAGATCTCTCGAGATGATAGCGAGCTTCCCATGCGCTTTGGTCTGGGTAGTCAGACGGATCGTACCAGCATCTCAGATACGCGACAGCGACCTCAAAAACCTTGGAGGGATCCCTGGGCACCCTATAGAGAAGCTGACGCTTGGGTGTGTTGGCGATCTCTGTGTGCTGAAGGAGCTCAGAGAAAGGGATGCGGAACACCTGAACCGCATCAGGAGAGCTGGCAAGTGCGTACTCGAGGTGACGTTGGTCGAAGATGTTGCGCTCGCCACCTTGGACGACGAAGATGACACACTTCTTGTGACCAAGCTCGGAGGGCCCGTACGAATCAAAAGCAGCACGAATGCCACCTGCAAGGCCTTGGACGCTCTGGTTCTCAGGCTGATCAAGAGAGCCAGCCTCGATTGGACTGTTCAAAAGAGGATACTCCGACACGGAGAGGAATCTACCGCAGTCAGTAACAAGAAAGCCCTGGGAGAGGGTGCCATGCTTACTTGTGAAGCATCGATGTTCGGGAAGATAGGCCACCGAAAGAGGCGGCTATGGTGTTGAATTCGACTTGTTTTACCTGACGCTTAGGCTCCCCAGCCGAGGTATCTTGGTGCACAAGGTAATCTGATCTAAACAACCCGAGGGATAGGTCCTGGGAACTCATCAGCACAGCTCCGACGAAAAAGCCGAATGGCATACTTGGGTATAGCCCTCCTTCTTCACCCGCAAATGAGTGTCCCACAACTTGCCAATGAAGTCATCACCGCCCTTCACCCTGTATCAAATCAGCCACGATTTCTACCCGCGCCCATATGTCTGAGCCGGTAAGCCATAGGCTCGAGCTACGGCGACAGTCCAAGCGCAAGCCGTAAGGTCAACTTACTCATCAACCATTTCGCTCAGGAATTGTTCATCCCTGCTGATGGCCGCATACAGCTCGTTGTAAGTCTTTTGGACCGCCCTCGCCTGAGCGAAGCATTGTTTGGGGAACGGGCTAGGAAAGAGGGTTACAGGCACATTGACTGCCAAGATGCCTTTAGGGTCCGTCTCCGCCGACACCACAGCGGGAGGTGGCCGAACAGATAGACCATTGCCAATGGCCCAATCCTTGATTGTCTGCACGAGAGCATCCTGTTCCGACTGAGACAACCGGGGCGGGTACTGCTCCTTGGTGAGCGCAGGAGTGGCCATCTCTGCGATTGACGACTGGAGATCCGGCTATGGGAAAGATCCTGGACTTCCGACTCACGCGGTGGTGAAATTTGGCGTGTTAGAAGTTGACAGAAAGGATATCTGGAGGATCGGCGAATATTAGTAATTGGAAGGCCGGGCGACGTGAGGTCTAGTTTTCTCTCAGATGCTGAGAAATCGAAAGGTGGGGTCTTTGAGAACGACTCGTGCAGGCCAAGCCGAACCAGATATCTTGAGGGACTGTGTTACGTTACGAAAGCTTGCACCTACATCTGTCTTTCCCAAGGTCAACAAACTCAGCGTTCCACAACTCAAAGTATAGGTTGAGGGATGACAGTGTTGTTCTCAAGCTTGGAGGGGCAGATTGAACAGAACAGGAGGGGTTGGATCTGCCCCACCAAGCGAATGTCAACCCCGCGACTTTCCCATCCGTACCTAAGGTAAAGGTACCTTGGGTGAGCAATCGCTTTGCATTCCGATGCACGTAAGACGTGATCAATCCAATCACGCAAGGCAGGTCCAGGAAGTAAGGTAGAGAGGTGATATCACATCGCTGCGAAAGCCCTGAAATCTTTAGACCATACTCCTATAATTTCCCCACAACAACACCCTGCTTTTGGACTGCTGCAGTTTAAAACATCAATGGAAACCACTGCAGATGCCTGAGCATGAACTCGCTCCCGGTCGAGACTTCCATTGACCCCTCCCTGAGTCCGGGCAGGTCTTAATCACCTTATCTTATCGCTGGATGAAGCGCCTGCAAAGTGCCGACACGCCGATGACACCTGGTCACGTGCTGACGTCACGAAAGGGAGCCTTTTGATTGGACAGTTGCGATCCACATTACTACCCCGTCGAACCTAAGTGCACTGAGGAAAGAGGCATCCAGGCACCTAGGCAAGCACTTGCCGCTGCTAAAGCACTAAACACCTAATTAGCACCTGCCTGAACCTGCGCGGTCGTGATGGGTGGGGCCAGCAACTTCCTCCGCGACGTCTATCGAACGCGTCGAATTTTAAGGGCACTGCTTGCCGACGTACCTACCTTACCCATACCTAGGTACCGAAGGTAGGAATATAGCTTCGCCCTTATGCCGAACCACATCTCTGCCGTTTATGTACCACTCTACCAGACAAGTGTCACATCTTCGGTTTCTTCCCCGAGAAGCAAGCTCTGGTCTTTCACATTCAACTACCCATCACCGTTTGCCTGACTAAGGTCTTTTGATTTCTTTGTCACCTTTTCCTTCTCCCGGGCGATCGAGCTTTCTCTCAAATAGGTAATTCGCCTCGATTCGATCTCAGGAGGCTCCCCGGTCCCTGGCGAGCATACATCCAACACCATCCGCGAAATTCACACCTTCTCATACCTTACCGAGCCAGGGCTTACAATCGTCAGATTAATCGTAAGATATATTCCTTTCCTTCACGTCCCGGTCCATAGCACCTTCCGCTGTTGCTGTTAGGACTCCTCCTGAGGCCACCGCATCTCGACTTGAAGATCGAATCTGGAAGGTGCCCGCCAGTTTTCGAGTTGCCTTCTGGCTGGCCTTGCTTCAGTATATTCTGTCTAGCCCGACCTTCGTCTTCAGTTCTGTTTCTCACTTCTCGTCGCCCTCGCCAAATCAGACCTCACAGGACACACAGCTGACATCTTGACAGCGAGCCACCGATGATCTGATCAGCATACATCATGGCAGGCACCGACGGCGATCCCTTCGACTGGGATGTCGACAAAGTCGTCCATGAGCTGTGTGCCGTTGATAGTCGCCCCTGGCTGCCCAGGCTAGCAACCAAGCGGCCCGATCCAGCAGCTTTGTCGACAGCGCTGATCGAAAACGACATCGACGGTGAGACTTTGCTGACATACGAGGATGTCATGCCGTCAATCAAAGATCTTTTGGAGACACTTGGTCTTTCGAAACCGGCACACCAGATGACGCTTGTAAAAGCCATCAAGTACCTCAAGTCCAAAAGCCCTGACTATCAACAGTACAAAGTCGACTCTGCGAAGCATGACCTCGACATGCAGGGCAGCTCGCAAGAAGATCGGATCGACTCTACGGGGGAAGCTACACCTCCAACCACAGATCATCCCGCAGAAAGCACTCGGCCTCGAGATGTGCCGATGCCTGATACACCACAGCAGTCGCACTCTCTCACTTCTGAGCCACACACCTTCAACTCTGTCGTTTCGGGATCCAGCAACCTCACAGCCTCATCTAAGCCTGACGAGGCCCCTGACGGACCGCTACAAAAGAAGCGGAAGATAGCACCAGTCTTGATTTCTACGGATGTTACTGGAGCAGGCATCTCGTCTCTACCCAATGCCGCCAGCGGTGTTACGCTGCATTTCCCTCGCAGAATACACACGGAACCGGTTGATCGTCCCGCCTCGAACCATGCTGCTACCCCTGGACCCACCACAAAGTCAAAAGCCGATACGCCAGCTTGGCTGGACAGCTCACCGGGTGCTTATTTCGGGAGGAACTCGCTCATCACTGCGGACTGGGTACCGAAATCGAGCGTCTTCTTTCACGAAAATGAGGTTCTCGAAGAGAATCAGCCCGTCGAGCTGGCTTACCAAGCCATGGTACCGGCAGGAAAGCGCGTTCTGGATCTTTACACTCATAGTCTCATTCCTCCAGGCAATCGTCGTCAAATAGGCCGAGCTATTCGACGGCTTCATTTGAGGAACAACAAATCCTACAACTTGCTCAGAAATGGCATCCATCCCCAGATTGAGCCCGAAGACGATGACGATGAAATTCTTCCCGCCTTTGGTGACTCGGATATCGATGAGGAGTACGATTCAGATACCTTGCGGGAAATGGAAGACGAAGAAGAGCAAGTGCGACTTGAGAAGGAACGGAAATCGCACAACCTCACCCGAGAAGAAGTCAACCGAGTGATTGAAGAAGAGATTCTGCACATGGAAGCAGCCTGGGAAGAACGAAAGTTGCCTGGCAAGCAAAGACGAGCAAAGGCGATCTGGAACCAAGCACGCCGACGCGGTCGCCACCACTTGATTGCTCAAGCGTCGTCGCGAGTGGATAATTTCAACGGTCGAATCGAAAGACTCTGTAACGAGATGCGCCGCGACGAATGGCAGAACGAGGCTCAACTGAGAAGGCAAGTGTGCTGTCTCGAGGCCACCGTTCACGACCGCAAAGCAGATAGGTGGCTTCTCAACATCCTGCGAGGTCCAGAACCACCCGGTCCCGAAACTATGCCGAGGCTCCTACCTCCACCACCTCGGCACGAACTCTTATCGGATGAGGATGGCGAGATCATTTCAAGCGATGAAGATGATGGTTTCATCATCGACGATATGAAGGGCGTTACGTTCTCTCCTGAACCAGAAGGGATCCGACAATCAACCCCTATGGACTTAGATGACCCTGGCGAGTCAGCGCAACTCGAACGCCCAGGCCCGTCAGCACCAGCAAATGGGTTGATCACGAAGACTCCTGTTGCAGCTCCTAATTCCGATGTCATCGATTTAACGGGGTTCGACTCTGAACCGGTCTCCGAAAAACGGCGTATCAACATTAACCTCATCACACCCACCAAGTCAAAAGCCTTGCGGCCGAGTACCGAGGTCGACGACGATGATCCGGAACATGTCCCCGAGGAAGAAGACTACAACTTTCCCTTCGACCAGCAAGCGGCCATCGCTGCTGTTCCGCCCGTCATCTGGAAGGACCGCAAAGATCGCGAGCGACTCCTGATTTGTATCCTCTGGAACCTCAAAAAGAAGGATCGAAAAGCCGTATTCTTCAAGTTTATCCGCACGTTAAGTTCTGATCAGATTTGGGAAGAGGTTATGATCCCGGCATTGTCTCATGGTGATGCTGAAGAAACCGAACCAACTCAAAAAAACTGGGCCGAAGCAGGCAATATGATGGCTCGATTGTTCAGGGTCTATGAGTTTTGCAAAGTGGAAAGACTAGGAGCAAGCATGTTCAAGAAGCTCCCTGCTGGAAGGGCCAAGAAGTTGAGTTCACAATCTGCCAACTTCGAATCTTTCTGCGACTTTGTGAGAGAACACATCGCACCCTACTTCGTGGAGCAACACGACCCCAGTCCTGAGAACTCCGATCAGTTTACAGATGGCGACATCGAGGACAGCCCGTCTCAGACACGGAAGAAACTTGTTCTGGATCAAGCAGCCAAAGATCTCAGAGAGAACGATATGCAACGCTTGCAAGAACAGGAAAAACGACGAATCGAGCTGCGTAAGAAGTTGGCCGCGTCAGACCTCATCTCAAGTGACAAATCGCGCTTGATCATCAACGAATCCAAGCAAGACGACCAAGGCTTAATCTACGTCAACGAGGATATCGGCAAACGTATCAAAGACCATCAAATCCAGGGCGTTCGCTTCATGTGGAATCAGATCATCTGCGATCCCAAGGCGCGACAAGGCTGTCTTCTAGCTCACACCATGGGCCTCGGAAAAACAATGCAGGTTATCACACTCCTTGTCGCCATCGCCGAGGCAGTCAAATCCGACGACGATTCGATTCGCTCGCAAATCCCAAAGGACTTGCGGCAGTCGAAAACCTTGGTTTTGTGCCCTTCTCTTCTGGTCGATAACTGGATGGATGAGTTGCTGATGTGGGCGCCTTCTGGCCTCCTTGGTCACTACTTCAAACTCGAGGCTGTGACAAGCAAGGGCGACAGACTTCCTATGATTCGACGATGGGATCACGACGGCGGAGTCATGGTCATTGGCTATGATTTGTTCAAGAGATTGATCGAACACCCGGACGAGGACCAGCCACAGAATGATACTGGCAAAAACGCGTGGGAGATTCTGACGCAGAGCCCCAACATTGTTGTTGCTGACGAAGCCCACAAAATGAAAAACGCGGAGTCAAAGCTTGCCTCGGCTGCTTCGCACTTCAGAACTCACAGCCGCATTGCGCTGACCGGCTCTCCGCTCGCAAACAGTGTTGAAGAGTTTTACTCCATGATCGACTGGGTGGCTCCTCGTTACTTGGGACCTCTTGCAGAATTCAAGACATTATACAGCATTCCGATCCAGAGCGGCCTGTACGAGGATAGCACATACTCCCAGTTTCGTGCGGCGAAGAGACAGCTTTCCGTGCTTGAGAAGACTGTCGCCCCCAAAGCACATAGGGCTACTGTCAAGAGCCTGATGAAGAACGATCTTCCTCAGAAGACGGAGTTCATTCTCACCGTGCCACTCGAGGCTCTGCAAGCCCAGCTGTACGACGATTACATCGGCTCCATGAAGGTCGAACTCGCCGGACAGGGCACAAAGGTGCTCTCGAGTAATCACCATCTTGCTCTTATCGTCAACCACCCACGCTGCTGGTACAATAAACTCACCGAGGAGCGCAACATCATGAACGGGAAAGGCAGCATTAGAAGCGCATCCAACATCACGTTGTCTCACAAAATGATTAGCACCGGTCTGAAGATGATGTCTCGCCCGAAGACTGATATATCGTCACACATGTTGTCGTGGAAGACCCGACTGCTCGTGGCCATACTGGATGAGAGCGAGAAAGTAGGCGACAAAGTTCTCATCTTCACGCACTCCATTCCAGCCCTTGATTTGCTGGACAGTCTCTTCCGCCAGCAGAGACGAAAGATTGCGCGTCTGGACGGTTCAACGCCGATCAACCAAAGACAGCAGCACATCAAAAATTTCAACACTGGAGACACTCAGATTTATCTAATCTCTACGACTGCTGGCGGAGTCGGATTGAATATTTTTGGTGCCAACCGAGTAGTCCTGTTCGACTTCAAGTACAATCCCGTTCACGAGCAACAAGCCGTGGGACGAGCGTACCGAATTGGCCAGCTCAAGCCAGTATATGTGTACAAATTCCTCAGTGGCGGCACATTTGAAGCAGCAATGCATAACAGGGCTGTCTTCAAAACTCAGCTCGCATCTCGTGTGGTGGACAAGGAGAATCCAAAGCGGTGGTCGAAAAAGGACAATGAATACCTCAAAGATCGCGAGGAGCCTGCCCAACAAGACTTGAGTCCTCAGCTGGGCAAGGACGTCGTTCTGGATCACTTGCTGCTGGACCCCGAGCTCGTACAGGGTATTCGCAGCATCGAGACGACAGACACATTCGAAGAGCAAGATCCGGATGACGTTTTGACACCCGAGGATAAGAAAGACGTGGAAAATCAAGTTCGCATGAATTCTCTACGCATCACCAACCCTGCGGAGTATGAAAGGCTGGAACAAGAGAGACTCCGCCGCGTCATGTCATATACGACTGCTGGAGTACCCAATCAAACCGCCGGGCCAGCTCATGCAACCGAGACGGCGGTGCCTTTGCCCCAGGTTCCGACGGCTCAATTGCCGCAGCTGAATCCAGGTCTCCGGCAACGACCAGTTGGCGTTCCACCACACACGGTGACACCTTCAGGCCAGCCTGTGCAAGCTCACCTGGGCAGAGATACCTCACAGAGTGTAGCCGATCAAGAGCTACGACCCGATCGACAAGGTGCTCAGTCTCTCAGCGCGACAAACAATGAGTCAGTAGAGGCAACTTCCAACCCAGAGACGCACCATTCGCCAGAAGTCCCAGTAGAGGTATGTCCCCTTACGGTCTTTTGTCATGTTTGCTAACCATTCGTGCAGCACCGGGGTGTGCCGCCCATGCCCATGGCTGGTGCCAATACACACTTCAGAACGGCAGAGGTTCCGCCACCAATTGCGTTACAGGGTTCTACCGCAGCTGCTCAAAACGGACCAAAGTCAACGCGGAAGACGCCTAAGAGGCCATCATCTGAGATTGACTGGGCACTTCAGTTTGAGGAGAAGATATTTGAGGCGCTCCAAAAAGTTACCGACCCGGAGGTGCTTAAGAAATTCACAGGAGACCATCATGAGTTCGCGAAACGGATTGCCCAGTCAACTTGGCAGGTCAGATTGGAGAAGAACGATGGCCCTCTGCCGGACGCAAGCCACATGAAAACGCTATGCGGTATGATGGCAAGCCACAGGTTCGCCCTGGCGGTCTTGACCGGGTTTCTGGCACCGGCACAACTCGCCCTCGCCCCGACATTCAGCGCTCTAGAGGGCATGGAGCAGGAGCTGGCACTGTTCACCGAGGAAGAGTTCCGCGAGACTTTGGGACTGGGCAGTCACAGTCCCGAAGACCACAACGTATGATCCCGGCATTTTTCCATACCTTGACGTTTTCATAGCTTTGCAGCCGCTTTTCCTTCATTACGCACCCAGTCACGGCTAATGACTTGATCGATAGCACCACCACCACGTGCTCGACCGAACGAATGCGAATACAGAAGCGACGCACAACCAGACGTCGCCTGCACACACGATGAATAACTTGCAGGGATTGCTGTATACGGTGGATCGAAGACAGCATCGCAAGCCTAGACTCCCGACATGGGCCAGCAGGGCTGTTGAGGAGCATAGGATCGGGGAACCACATCGGCGTCCACGAGACCCATTCCAATCGTCGCCCTCGCCAGAAGGTTAGGCCAGAGGATGGTATGGGTGTAAGGTTGTCGCATGGGGAGCTCTCCATTGAAGGTAAAATTTCTTTTGATTTTGGTCCAGGAGAAGGGGATTCGGGAGTTTCATGGCATCAACTTGTGTTATTATGATACCCTTTGCAATATCAAGTTCTCGGAGGAGACTGGGTTTTCGGAGGTGGTCTGAGGGTTGCATTAGCATGGGCATTGGGGCCCAGCATACGGATACGTAGAAAAGAATCAGAGAAGCTGAGATTTCGGTTGAAGAGCTACCAAGGCGTGGGCCATTGAGTCTAATATCATCGGGATTGCGCCGTGATGGTATGTGCGGTTTTTAGTAAGCGATGAATTTGTGTTCGCCGTCTGCAATTTTCGACTTCCCGGGCCAAGGGCACGACGTCAGCCAATGTGTGTTATAGCGGCAGTGTAACAGCGACTCCTGTCGGCCCCATCTTCGAAGATTACGCCTGGAACTGGAGGCTGGTGAGGACTCGAGGAGAATCTAGCCGAATCTCGACAGACCGACCGGGAAGCACCGTAACCGGCATCTTCGTACGATTCCGTTTGATCCACCCAACGGCGATTAAGGAGCACCGGACTTGGGCATTGTGGGTGTTGAGCATATTTAGTAGATACCTTCGGGCTGTGAATAAGTCATCAACAACGGGAAGGGATACCGAAAAACAAATAAAATAAAGATGACAGCAAACACCGGGATTGCAGAAAAAAAAGGGTGCAGGTACTGGAAAGTGATCTGAGGTCTGGTCCCTTCAGACAGGGGTGGACGGGTGGGGCTCGCTACCGTCCAACGAGATGGCAGCCAGTTCCCCAGAAATTGGCTTTGGCAAATCGGTGATTGGCCCAATGGGAATGTTTTTTCTGGACCCTGCAGAAGCCGAGACGCCGAAAATCGAAAGAAGGAAACAAGCGCTACTTCGAGTTGGTGCTAGTGCACATAGTAGTCCGCCGCCCATGGGTATCCCCCCCCGTGCAGTGAGTCCAGCAGGTGCAGCCCTCTGCAGCCCAGCCCACTGGAGGGGTGTCTCTCAGTGGCCCAGTGCCGCTAGTCTCAGGTAGGTAGACTTCTGCCCCGCCATCGTTGGCTCGTCGGAGTGCCTCGTCTGACCCGGCCCAGTCCCATTGGATGTACGTACTTCGTACCACTGCACTCGTGTATTGCCGTACCCTGCGCCCTGCGCCGCCTTTTTTGTGTCATGGCGACTCTTCACCGGACGCACTAATAAAGAACGGTCCGAGAATCTGCTCTCATAATTCTCGCCTCCTCTCATCCGCCAATCCAACTTCTTCTTCCCCTTTTCCACCCAATCCCGTCTTTGTCGACCAAAGCCGCATCTCAACTATCGCCAATTGACTTGTGTTCAGCTTCTGCGCTGTCACTTTTCTCTGGCAACGACGCTGACTTCGTACTCGTTCGCCAACGTTGCGCTCGATTGCCACACCGAAACACCCACAACAAAACCTGCTCCGTACCGCCGTTTCCGACCCTTCCAACACGAACCTTCACTCGAAATCGCTGTTCGTCGTCATGGAGGCTGCTCTGCGTCAATCCAAGGCCATGTGCCCCTTCTTGAAGAAGGCCTCGCCCGCTAAGCTCCGCGCCTTGTCCACTTCGGCTCGTCCCCACGCCATCCAGGCGGCCGAGACTGCCCTCACCGTCTCTCCCTGCGGTGGCACCATGTCCAAGCTGCAGCTGCTCGCCCACCGCTGCCCCGTCATGGGCAAGGCCTTGACGGTTCAGTCGGCCCAGTACGGACACGGTCGACCGGCCAAGGCAGCCAACTCGTCCGTTGCCGGCATCCGCGCCTTGAGCACCAACTCCAAGCCCGGCCGCGCCAGCATCCACACGAGCCGCAGCAACGATGCCCGCGCCGTGGACACTCCGTTCATTAACGGACGTGACAAGGGTACGTCGAATTGCATCTGCTAGGCGAAACGTTACGCTAACTCTGTCCTCAGCTCAGCTTCCCCCGAACATGGCCGCTCGCCAGAACGGCGCCAATAACCTCGGCATGGGGAACTCGGACGCCTCCAAGGCCAAGTTCAACTATGAAGCCTACTACACTACGGAGCTGGAGAAGAAGCACAAGGACAAGTCGTACCGCTACTTCAACAACATCAACCGTCTGGCCAAAGAGTTCCCCCGCGCCCACATGGCTGACAAGCAGGAGCGTGTTACGGTATGGTGCGCCAACGACTACCTCGGAATGGGCCGCAACCCCCATGTGCTGAGATCAATGCACGAGACTTTGGACGAGTACGGTGCCGGTGCTGGTGGCACGAGAAACATCTCCGGACACAACAAACACGCCGTTGAGCTCGAGGGAACTATTGCCAAACTCCATGCCAAGGACGCCGCCCTTGTCTTCAGTTCTTGCTACGTTGCCAACGATGCCACGTTGGCAACCCTCGGCAGCAAGATGCCTGAATGCGTCATTTTGTCCGACAGCTTGAACCACGCGTCCATGATTCAAGGCATTCGCCACTCTGGAACGAAGAAGATCGTGTTCAAGCACAATGATGTCGCGGATCTTGAAGCAAAGTTGGCCTCGCTTCCTCTGCACGTCCCCAAGATCATTGCGTTCGAATCCGTCTACAGTATGTGCGGTTCCATTGGTCCCATTGAAGCCATTTGCGACTTGGCGGATAAGTACGGTGCCATTACCTTCCTCGACGAAGTTCATGCCGTCGGTATGTATGGACCTCATGGCGCCGGTGTCGCGGAGCACCTGGACTTCGAAGCGCATCAGCAAGGCCGCCCGACGGGCAGCATCATGGACCGTATTGACATCATTACCGGTACTCTTGGCAAAGCGTATGGATGCGTGGGTGGATATATTGCCGGCAGCGCCAAGCTCGTCGACATGATCCGGTCTCTTGCCCCTGGATTCATCTTCACTACCTCCCTTCCCCCTGCCACCATGGCCGGTGCGAAGACGGCCATCGAGTACCAGATGGAGTATGACGGTGATCGTCGCCTCCAGCAACTTCACACTCGCGCAGTGAAGGAGGCATTGGGCGACCGCGACATTCCCGTTATTCCTAACCCATCTCACATCATCCCCATCCTGGTTGGCAACGCCGAGCTTGCCAAGCAGGCCTCGGACATGCTGCTCCAAGACTACCAGATCTACGTTCAGTCCATCAACTACCCCACCGTTCCGGTTGGGCAGGAGAGGCTGCGTGTGACGCCCACCCCGGGCCACAAGAAGGAGTACCGCGACCAGCTTGTACAGGCTATTGACGAGATCTGGACCAAGCTTGGTATCAAGCGCACCTCTGAATGGGCCGCCGAGGGTGGATTCATTGGCGTTGGAGAGGCCAACGCGGCCCCCGAGGAGCCCCTGTGGACCGACAACCAGCTTGGCATCGAGCAGGCTGCGAAGGAGATCAAGGCTGCGGGTGATGTCAACAGCGGCTTCGTTGAGGCCCTGTTGGAGCGTGAGGCCAAGGCGGCTGGTCAGGCCGTGAGCTCTACTATCTGATTCCGTTCTTGGTTGGGATTTCACCCAGCATGTTTAACGTTGATATCTATGGAGGGCTCAGCGGACCTTGACCACGTTCTTTGGAGCGATCAACGATTATTTGGATTTTACCACGCCCCTGCCTGTTGTTCTTCTTCGATTTGAGATTCGTGTACCTATGGTATTCCATCTCAGTGTTGGTCGCAACACCAATAGTTTACAAGCAATATGAATGTCACATTGACACATTTCATCACTTATCAAGCCTGCCATGCCATGCCATGCACAGTGACATGCCCGTCCGCGTATTGATGCACTTCGTCTGAAATGTGCAGGGAAGGCATGCCGCGCCTCGGTATCGCAAAAGGTTTGCGAATGCGGTTTGCGACATGCGGTTCAGCTGACTCAAGCCACGATGAACCCAGTAACGGCCACCACGGAGATCCGTTCGTGCCGTTCAGCTGAGTGAAGCTTGCGTTACGTACCGAACGCGGGGACTTGAACGGACTCCTTCGAGTCAGCTTAGTCATCCCATCTCCCTGCTCCGCCGGAGTGCTCGCAACTCCGTCTCCAACGGAGGGACGGAGCAAAAACCCAACGACGAACAAGTCGGGGCTCACCCTATTGGCCGAAGCCTCCCAGCCATGACTTACACGATTTCAGGAGAGCTGTCATGAAGACATAACCTAGTGAAGGATTACGACGCGATTTTCCTGCCTGTAAAGACGCCGCGTTTCGGCTCTTTCCTATCTCTTTTCCTCTCTCTCTTTTGATTCCCGCGATTGTCGTTATCGTCGTCTACCAACGCTGTACCAATGCAAATGGATGTTGAATCAAAGAACAAAGGACCTCGAGCCTGCACTACCTGTGCGAGGGCGAAATCACGATGTATACCAGGACCGGAAGATAGCAATAAGTGTGAACGGTAAGTGGAATCCGAACGGAACCGGAGTATCCGGGACGGCTTTTGACAGCAACATCTTAGATGCCATCGGCTTCGGAAGCCCTGCGGCTCCCAGATCCCTGCCCCCCCTAGGGCAAAGAAGGACCCCAAGCCGACCAAGGTCGCGGAGCTGGAGAAGAGACTGAATGAGTTGACGACGCAATTGGGCGCTCAGAGCGGGACAGCCGGGGTTCCAGCCGCTGCCGCCGCCGCCGGGGGTTCCAGCGGCAGTGGTAGTTGTGCCATCGACAACCACAGTAGTCCTCTTCCCATCACCAACAGCAACAAACCAGTATCCGCCCGCATTCCGATCAATGTTGACCACCTATTTCCCCCGGCAGAATTGCCGACGGACGGCGCTTCTGATACGTCACCAGCTGCGAGTTCGTCGACTGTTGATGATCACCACACAGTCAACAGCAGCTCCCAAGGCCAGTCGGAACGAGTGGAGTCTCCTTGGCCGCTGAACAATGAGTTCAGTATCATGCTGCAGACTTTCAAGGATGACTTGCAACCATTGTACCCCTTTGTCATTGTGCCGCCTCACATGAGTCCGGCGCGACTCGCGGCGGAGAGGCCGTATCTGTGGAAGGGTATCATGATGACGGCGTGCCATCTCGATGCTACTCGTCAGGTGACGCTTGGTAATGAGTTGCTTGGGGACATTGTGCAGGCGGCATTCATGAAGCCGAAAAAGAGCCTGGATGTCCTTCAAGGGCTGCAGCTTCTTATTGCATGGTATTGCAGCAATGCCCCTGGTACCACTGTTGACGCGAAAGTAACTAATGTCATCCAAGGTACCACTACAACATCAACAGCTTCCAGCTCACGAATCTTCTCTTCCTCGCAAGGTCTATGTGTATTAGCCTTGGGTTCAAGGACAGCCCCATGTCGATCAAAGAGAAGGGGATCTGCATCATCGTGGAAGACCCATCGGCGCCAAAAACAGAGGAGCAAACCTCGACTCGTCTAGAATTGATGAGAGCCTTTGCTGGATGCTACTACCTTAACACGCTGTAAGATCCGTTTCGCGTATGCCTGGCAACCCCAACTGACAACCTCCAGTGTATTCACAACAAATAAGCGACCAGATGCCTTCATGAATACTACGTATCTTGAATCTTGCTGTAGACAGATTCAAGACAATGCACAGTATCCAAGCGACGAGCTTCTGGCACAACTTTTCAAAATCCAGCAACTCGCCCAGACCATCTCCCTCACTTTAGGAGCAGAGAGCACCAGCTTTCAATCCCTCCAGTTGCCCTTGACAATGGTGGTCCAGTCTTTTCAACAGCAGCTTGATATCTTCAAGACGTCAATACCCGCTCATCTCAAGGACAATGGTACGTTTCGAAATAATCGTTGCCTCGATATTCGCCTGCTAATGCCCCATAGCCGGTCTCCTGACACACGTCAGCATAGCGGAGATTCTGCTCTACGAGATTGGCATCCCGGAGGGTCAGGGTTCCGCATCGTATATCTCTCTGCCAGAACGCCTGGAATTGCTCTGGGGGTGTTGCAACGCGGCCAAAACATTCCTCGAGCTCCGCTTCCCTCGTAACAACAGGAGTGTGCAGCCGCGCTTCACCTGCCTCTCCTCTTCCGACTTCCTCTACGTCTTCATCGTCTGTCTGAAACTGATGACTCTAGAAGTGCCCGGCTGGGACCTCCCCGCGATCCAGAAACACATCGACCTGGCGGGTGTCGTCGACAGTCAGGTTCGGCATCTGGAAATCTTCACTGCACGGAGGGCTAGGCGACCAAGTGCGACAGTAGTAGCAGCAACACCGGCAGACTCTTCTGATATCCCGGGCCCCAAGGTCGTTGACCCCTTCTTGCGACTTACGGAGATGCTGCGGTATTTCAAGGGACTTCTCGAGGGAGAACTGAGTTCTTTCAGAAACCAGCCTGCTATTCAAGAACCTATCCAGCTTCCAGCCAATTTGTCGGATGGCACGCAAGCCATGATTCGAGACCTGGACGCGACTTTCTGGAACGGTATGCTCGGCGAAGACCCTGGTACTTGGGATGTTGGGACGATGTTTTCTTCTATGGATTGGACGGCAACCTGAGCTGGCCGGAAAGTCGAATGCTTGAACTGTGAACAACAGCACCAGAAAAAGCTGCATCTTGATGGAAATGGATGTTCACGTACATCAGACCGCACGTGCTCGCTTCGTCGAAATGGAAGGAGTTTGACAAACTCGGAATTAGGGGAAAAACAAAGTCGAGGAGAGTCGATCCACATCACTTCCAGGAAACGAGGGAAACGACGACATGACCCTCATTAATGAACTGCACTTTCGGGTTTTCAATTCCGACTGCCAAAAAGATGGCTTGTACAGTATCGCAATCAACTCTCCATAGAGATCCATTTGGGCAGAGGACAAGGGCGTTAATGCTAAGAAATATCAGATTGGAACCGGACGGCAAGATACTCCTATGATTGAGATACTTCGGGAATGTACCGCTCGATGATGGCGCATGCCCGGCGACAACTCCGGATTTTCGCCGGTTATCCATGCGGGGATCGGAGGCGGAGACCGGGCACACATCTGGATGATTCCTGGATCGGGATGTGATGGGAGGGAAGAAGATGTTTCAATGTTTTTCAGAGTTCTGCCCGCAGCGCTCCCGCCGTTTCACAAAAGTCGATATATTCCATCTGATGTCGTCGCCAATGCCGCGTCACGATAAACTTCATCGCAGGTCTTGAGATTCCCCGCAAAGTATCCAGATTTCCACGAAAGCCAACCTAATAGTTGATGTCATCCCCCGCCTGCAGCCACATCCCGCGCCATCGGAGCCCTCCTTGGCCGACCATATCCGCATTTACACGAAGGGTTAAGGGAGAGAAAAAAAAAAAGAGGGCGTAGGACCAAGGCGTGCTTTAATCTCACTCATCCAACAGATCAGTGATCCACTCCGTTTAACACTCATTTATCTTCATCATATTTTTCTAAATATCTAACCCGTAAAACACCTCCCGTCGGATTCGTGAAGAAGAAACGACGGTGAAGAAAAAAAAGCCGCAAAGATGTCCAAGCCGCAAGTGGATTATTCCCTGTACCTCGTCACAGACTCCACTCCCGCCATCCTCGGCGACCGCGATCTAGCCTCCGTCGTCGAGGCCGCCGTCAAAGGGGGCGTCACCGTCGTGCAGTACCGCAACAAGACCAAGGACACCGGGGACCTCGTGGCCGAGGCCAAAAAACTGCACAAGGTCACCCGCGCGCACGACGTGCCTCTCCTCATCAATGACCGTGTCGACGTCGCCCTGGCTGTGGGCTGTGAGGGTGTGCATATTGGACAGGATGACATGGGTGAGTATTCAAAACCCATTTTGAACGACAACTTTATAGTGCTCTTCATGGGCTACGATGAAATAGAGACTGAGACATACACAGACTTGCCAACGGCGAGAAAACTCCTCGGCCCAGACGCCATCATCGGCGTAACGGCAAGCACCGTCGATGAAGCACTCAAGGCGTGCGAGGACGGCGCCGACTATCTAGGCATCGGAACCGTGTTCGCAACCTCAACGTAAATCCCATCTTACTCGCCACATGCTGCTCCCTACTAACATGAGGACAAAAGCAAAGACAACACAAAGCACATCATCGGCACCTCGGGCCTGCGTTCGATCCTGGCCGCCATCAACGCCGCCGGCCACTTGCCCGCGGTCAAGACGGTCTGCATCGGCGGTATCAAGTCCAACAACATTCAGCGCGTGCTCTACCAATCCGCCATACCCGCCGGCCCCTCTCTGGATGGCGTCGCCGTCGTTAGCGCCATCGTCGCCGCCCCGGACCCGGAGACCGAGTCCCGGAGGTTGCTTGAGCTTGTGAGATCCCGGCCTACTCACCAGGAAGTCGTGAAGAACGGAACCGGCGTGAGCGACGTAAAGCATCTCCTGGAGCTCGTGCCGCACGTTGTGAAGGCCGTCGCAGAGGCGTCGCCGCTGTCGCATAACATGACCAACCTCGTACGTTCACCCATCCCCTTTCCCCTGTTGACCTGGAAGACTTACATGGGCAAGGTCGTTCAAAACTTCGCCGCAAACGTGGCCCTCGCCATTGGGGCTTCTCCCATCATGGCCAACTACGGCGAAGAGGCTCCCGATCTTGCACGCCTGGGCGGCGCGCTCGTGATCAACATGGGCACCGTCACGCCCGAAGGACTGACGAACTACGTCAAGGCCGTGGCCGCGTACAACGAGGCCAAGCGGCCCGTCGTCTTCGATCCCGTCGGCGCCGGCGCGACAGCGATCCGCAAGTCCGCCGTCAAGACCATCCTGTCGGCTGGATACCTGGATCTCATCAAGGGTAACGAGGGCGAGATCGCGACGGTGTACGGCCAGACGCTGCTGGAGCAGCAAAAGGGCGTCGACTCCACCTCGACACTGTCTCCCGAGCAAAAGGCGAAGCTCGTCAGGGATCTGGCGGCGCGGGAGAGGAACGTTGTGCTGATGACGGGCAAGACGGATTATGTGTCTGACGGTATCCGGACCTTGGCAATCGAGAACGGACATGAGCTTTTGGGACAGATCACGGGGACCGGGTGCGTGCTGGGAACGACGGTCTCGGCGATGCTGGCCGCCAAGTCGGACGATAAGTTGCTGGCTGTGGTAGCTGGTCTGCTGCATTTCGAGATTGCGGCCGAGTGGGCTGCGGTCAGGCGAGATGTGCAAGGTCCCGGCACGTTCGTGCCGGCCTTCATTGACGAGCTTGCGAGGATACGCCAACGCACTGGCGATGGTGACCTGAAGTGGCTGTCGGCAGCCAAGGTGAAGAGTGTCGACGTGTAATGAGCCAGAGCCTTGGGTTCAAAGGACAATTCGAAAATGAAATCAGAAGCCAATTTGAGAGAAAATCTCTAGATGCCCATATGTACGTGCGTCTAAAATCCCTGGTTTAAATCTTGGGTACCAGAGCCTGCAAACCCTCCTTGGTATCCTTGCCTGTCTCCTTGACGAGACCTACAATGCTCTTGAACTCGGGCACCGCAGCATCGCCCATCAGCTCGTACAGGATACTCTCGCTCGTTGTGACCGTAACACCTTCATGCCTCAAGCGCGCCAACGCGATGGGCACCTCCTCGCGGTTGCAGCTGCTCACGCCGTCCGCGAGAACGTAAGGCTTGTGTCCAGCCGCCAGGACATCCAGCGCAGTTTGCGTGACGCAAATGTGTGACTCAATCCCCACGAGAATCACTTGCGCCGGCCCCTTGCCCTCGAACTGCCTGCTTATCTCCGGCACCCACATGCTGAACTTGGTCTTGTCGACCGGCGCGCGAATGAGGTCCGACTCTTTGAGAAGTGACGCGAGCTCCGGGACGGTATCTCCGAGGCGGGCGCGGTTCTGAGTTGTCGTGTAGACAGGGATCTTCAGCGTTTCGGCCGCGCGGAGGAGCTTGCTTGTCGTCTTAACCACCTTGTCGAACTCGAAGATGGCATTGCGGAATTTGTCTTGAAGATCACAGACACTGTTATGAAAAGTAGTTAGCAAGGCGAGCTTGTAAACAAGGTCTAAACAGGATAGTGCGGCTGTAGCTACTCACAAAATGACAGGCCTTTGTAGGCGACGTTGGTGGGCGGTATCGGACATGATCGATGTGGTGATGAAGCGGGGTCGGAAGAACGATTGTCGCGGTCGAGGTCTGAGTATTTGGACAGATGAAGCGAATCCAAATGGCCGTACTAGAAGCATACCCCAGAAGTCACGAATTCGATATGCCTTTTCGTTCTGCTTCCCTCGATTTGGCAACCTTGGTGGTTTATTCAGTTCACGGTGACGTCCACCTGCGCGGGGCAACGGGTCGTGTGGGGGAGGAGGTGGGGTTAACCGTTCGCGACGGCCCCGGTCTCACTTGGTCCCTGAACTACCTAGGTGTCGGTTTAAAGCACATTCGTGCAGCAGAAGTGTCTCTACCTCCACTGCAAATACTTGTAGGCAGTTGCTTTCCGGCTGGCTGGAGCATGACGGCGGAGCCGGCATGTACTCCGACTTGTCTTCAGCAGCTGTACGCAATTCGGCATGCCTCCGCAGGCGCCACTGATGTACTGCCGATCACTTTGAACCATTCACTATACAACTCGACGGCAAGACGGCCGAAGCTCTCGTCGAAGATTTGTGTAATTTATTTCCGCTGTGCGCGGGCTTTTCTAGCCTTTGGTTGTGCTATGTTCGACTCACATGTTGGAGCTGGTAAACTGTCATGGCTACCAGTCGGCCCGTCTCGCGCGATAGAAATCATACCGCCTCTTCGTGCTGGAGGGGGCACTTCTTGTCAAGCAAATAAAAAGAAGATTAATGCGCTGGCCTCTAGACCAACCCCAAGTCAAGTGCCACCGGGGCCTTTGCTTCTCTCTTCCAACGTCTCCTACTCAGCAGTCGCCGTAGGCTTCGCCTTGGATGTCGGCGTCATCCATGAAAAGGCAGATGCTCCTCCGATAGGGTTCGCCGATCTTGGCAACGGCGGCGCTGCGTTCTTCGCCTCTCGCTGGGCCTTCGAGTCTCCTGTGCTGCTGACCGTTCTCTTTGGCTCCCAACGAATGGTTCCCGCGGAGTTGGTCTCTGCTGTAACACCGGCCTGAGATTTCCGTCGGTGTTCCCCGCTTGTCCTGGGGGCAAGCGGTGGCTCGTAGGCAGCTCCGGTACGAGCAGACGATGATGAGCCCGATTTCAGGGGCTTCAACACCTTCATGTTCCGACTACCGCGTCCAGCGGGCTGATAACCGCTCAACGGTCCGTTGGCGTCCCGCTGTCCGTTCTCAGCACCGTTTGTCGACGTGCTCTGCCGCCAAGAGCCCCAGATACCGCCTGCAGACTCACGCCGGTTGCCGTCTGTGCTGGCTGAGCTGTTCTGCGCGGCCGACGAATCTCTCGCGCCAGACTCGGACTCACTGGTCGTGTCTTTACCTAGTCTTTCACTCTCCCCGCCACTTTCAGACAGGTTGCTTGCTCCAATCGACTTGTTGGGTATAGAGTGATTTTCTGTCGGAGAGATCAACCCCTGAGACTCCGTGTCTTCCGCCTGCACGCTGGAGACACTGTTCTCCAAACCGTCGTGCGCCGAAGCAGCGCGAGACCGCGGCTCCCCAGATACGAACGGCGCAGCATTGGCGTTCAGTCGGGGTTTCTCCGGGACAAGGTTTGTCGTGTTGATGTATTTGAAAACAGAGTCATCCTCGGGGCGTACGAAGGGAACAGACAGTTTTTCGCGCTCACTGCCGAAGAGACACATGCGATTTTGAGACAAGAGGATGTCCGCCTGATGTGCTCTTAGCGTATCGCTGCCGATGAAGATCTGTATGCCTCTCTTTGGTTCCGTAAAATCGGATTGGTCCACGCCAGATACCTCAAAGGTTGTCAGAATGCTAGGTATTTGGTGGCCGGGACTCGACGAGCGGCTGCTCCTCTCCGAGACAGTGGCTTCAACAAGGTACACCGGCAGTCGTATCTTGAAAGTGCCGTCGACGTCGCGTTGCACATCCTCCAACAGATCAAGGTCTCTCAAAACGGAGTAGTCCAGCACGGACTTCTGCGAGCCTGTACAGAGGTCGGCGTAAAGAATGGTGTTGTGCGCAAACTGAGTTGTGAGCCAGCATCTGATAATGGTCGGGACGGATCCTAAGATGAAAAGGCCTGGCGGTGGCTCCGGCATATCCAATGGAGAATCATCCTCGTGACTGCTGACCATGAAGTTCGTATCCAAACCCAGGCTGCTAGCTCGACCCGAGGCAACCGAATGGAAGGAGTGGACAGAATGACCCGCCGAGCTGTGCCGTCCGTCCGACTTATGAGACAGAGACCGCTCCATCATCATCCCGCTGCTTGGACGCGGAGGAGCGAATTCGCCGGAATGGCGATTGCTTTGACTAGCCCAGTCTGCTCCTCGCAGCGCACTCTCGTCAAACCGGACGCTGTTGGCCCGGGAGGCGGCACCTCGGCGAGCGGGCTCTTCTTCCGCAGGCCCAAGGTGGAGGGAGCTCAGCAAGTGCTGACCAGATTCGTCGAAGTCATCGAACATATCGTTTGGGGACATGTGAGTCGGGCCTGGTAGATGTAACATTAGTGATAGACCGCAGCAGTAGGAACAAAAGGGGAGCTCACCCTGCTGAGGAGTTCCGGCCAAGACGCCAGGAAAGGGATTCTGCTGCCAAACGGATTTGAGGTTTGCATCTTGGTCCTGACGACGCTCGAGCCTGGCAAGTCGTTCGCCCTGATTACTCTGAACCAGTTGGATTTGCTTCAAATCCATCTGGATGTTGAAGAGGTCGTCTCGGGTGATTGGGAACCGATGATCCATGCCCGGAAATGGTTCCCGTGGGTTGAAGGTTGTGATCAAGACTGGCCAAGTCAAATACACGGGTATACACCGGGAAATGGAGGAGCGAGAGACAGAAGCGAGCGTAATGGGACCAAAGCGTGATCAAATGAGGCGTATGGGAATGGTATCGACACGTTAGAGAAAATCGAGTATCATCCGAACAAAGGGTGTGCCCGTGGGCCGTCGGTAGAGCGCAGACGACTTCGAAAGATGGCTCAAGGAAGACGACGGGCTCTTCCGACCTCGATCCCTACAATATCAGTTCACGAGGTCCTCCTCCCCCGCCACATCGCACGGCGAGACCGAGAGGTCGTCAACGGCGGTAAGAGAGGCGCGGTCTTGAGAACTTGTTATCGAATCGATCTGTGCCTGTATCCACAATCCAGTCGGTAGGGGCGACTGCGGCAGCTAGAGCGTATTGGTGGCTGCGTGTTGAAGTTGCACGATGGTCACCGGTGTTGTGCCCAGAAGACGGGCAGCTTCGACGAGGTATGCGGTTGATGGCTGATCTCGACACTGGGTCGCTGCGAAATCCAGAGACAGATGTTGATTGATGAAATAACCGATCGGGAGGTGTTGGGACTGATGTGTCGGACAGTAGATGCGTGTTGGACAACGTGGGTTCGTCACTGGAGGATGTTGAATACCGAGAGTTGGGGTAGAAGGTTAGGATTGTTCGCACAAATTTCGTGGTACAAGGAGGAGATCTGTCGGCAGCCTGACGTAGAATCGGATAGTTAAATGATCGAGAAAGGGGCAGCTTCTTCGTGCCTGGATTGTCGGGTGTATTGTTGTGGGAGTAAAGAGGAGAGGACGTGGAAGGCGATGGAGACAGACAAAAGTGCTGGAGTACAGGTAGGTACGGATACCGTTGTGTGGTGAGGTGGACTTGGACTGGACAAGGCAAGGCAGAGCAGGAACGGGCAGCAAAGGTGGTGAGGTGAGGATGGGCGGTCTATTCGGCGAAGGAAGGCGTGCAGGTAGTCTCAAAGTACCGTGGACGTTGCTGGCGCCGATTACATGTAGAATTCCGGTCGATGTGGGCAGCGGCAGCAGTCTTGCATCGCGCTGTGACTTGGGAAAAACCGGAGGCGGGACGGCGTGCAGTGCGTAGAGCTGGGCGGTCGCGGTACTTGTCGAATACCTTGGCGGGGCAGCCTAATTACTCACCACGTCAATTGCAGGGCTCCCAACCTCAGCACCTGCAAGGCCAGGTCGGGTCGTGGCCCTCCACCAACTGGAACTTGCAGCAGAGGGGAGCCACCGATTCAGTGCCAGTGGTTCCAGTGGAGGTCCATAGGTTTGCCGCGCCGCGACGTGTGACGCTGTAGCATGGGCTGATTGGTGATTACCTAGGGGACGTGCCAAAGACTCGGGCAGGTCGGTCCATGCTTTCCTCAGAAGTCCAGTAAGGTCTTACCTATCGTCTGCCCCAGAATGTGAAAGCATCATCTCGCAACGGCCACAGCTGCAAACCACCTTAGTTCAGTACCTTACCTTAGACTTCCACTCCGCTCTGCACCTCGGACAGATAAACTCTAAAGCTGCCGATGCTGAGATGCCAGTGCAAACCTGGAATATACCCCAAACTGCTCCAGACACACTCGGCGCCTCATCTGTCTTGCCCTTTGCCCTTTGCCCTCTGTCGTAAGGCAACTCTAGGTAGGATCCGAGGTATCTTTGCCCCAGTGGCTCGAGGCAAGCTCACCAACAAGATTCATACCTTGCAACCGTTCAGACGCCGACCGCACAGCGCACTTATCCCTACCTACCTACCACCTGGCAGTAGTATACCTATTAAAGGTATGAGGTGCACATAAAAGACGAATTTGCAAGCTCGACCCCCGTTGTGGACGACGATGAAAGTAATGCCTTGTCACCTGCTCCATCTTCTCACAAACCTAGGCCAACTATTCGTAACTGTCCATCAATTATGCTTGAGAATCATCCACACTCGCTTGGCCCTGTGTTGCGAAATGCCATGTTGCGGCAAGTATGTTTGGACACCGGCGCGTCCTGACCATTCAAGACATGTTTCGCTCGGCGACATATCTCCTTGGGCTTCGGCATGAAGTGACATGCGACGAAGGACCAGCCTACGACAGGAATCGACATCACCAGACGTTCGCCCACAACCATATTTGCACATGTCGAGTTGAAGAAATGCCATTCTGCCGGCCATCTTGATTTCTCTACGATTTCAAATCATCCTGCAGAACACACGGCCAGACTCGCACTGGCCTCTAAGTAAGGTACGCCGCCTCCCTTTGCGGTGTACGTACCGTTTCTCACACTGCTGGGTTGACATCACGCCAGTCTGGAAGTATGTAGCCCGTACGGTCGTCCTCCGGCAGATCCCTCCACTCCTGACCGATGTGAGGCACCACCTTTTTGTACAAGACTCTGTACGCCTCTCCGCTCATGTGGAGGCCGTCCGGCAGCAGGGCCTCCAGACCGCCTCGCTTGCCGAGCTCCGGAGTACCAAGCAAGGGACCTCCGGCCTTGACGAGGCCCGGGGTCTTACGACCGGCGTAATCGTGGAGCGCCTCCCAAAGGTCGATCAGCGTCACTCCGGCCACTTCGGCCGCAGCTTCTCGGGCCGCTTGTACATACTCTGCGCTAATCTTGGCAGTTCTGGTCGGCTTCGGGTGGCCCCAGGGTAAGTCGAGCTCGGTGATGCGTATCTCATCAATGGGCGGGGGAGTTATGAGAAGAATCTTCTCGGGCTTGTGTGCTGCGATGTTCGGGTGCGTAATAATCTTGATCAGGTTCTCCTTGTACTTTTCCAACGGCACATGCTGCGTTGTAGTCTCCATGGGCTGGACGGCATCGTTTGCGCCAAGAAGTACCAGCTACTCACGCGGATGTTCGTTAGCTACTGCAAAACCCTCAAAATACACACAGTTGGCCCACTCACAAGATATTTGAGCTGCGGTCCCGACTCCGAAGGCGGGGCAATGATGTCGGGAAGATACTCGAGCGCGTTTGCCGTGTTCCAACCTGAGAAGCCACGGTTCACAACATCGTAGCGGCGCATGACATCTGACGGCCATGGGCGGGTGAGACTTGTCCTGCAGTTATTGTATTGTGTTGTGGGAGAACTCACGGCACTGAAGTTGAGCCTGGAAAGAGAAACCGTCGGACACGACAGCAGATCCCTGGAAGAGGGAGTCCCCGAGAAGGACGATCTGGGGATACGGTTTCTGGTTTCGCGCGGTCAGCACCGTCTTCGCTTCCTTTAGCTTTCTTGCTGTAAGCGTCAACTTACAGCCATGCTGGATTTGCAGAGTGACAGGATCTGAGAAGTGGGCCAAGTTGAGTTTCTGTCGTTTTGGAACTTGTGGTTGCTGCCGAGCCAGATGGACGGCACACTTTGCTGGTGATTCTGGCTCGGGCGGTCTTATATTTTCCTTCCAGGTTGCTGCAGGGAGGATACCTTAGTCCTTAGAAGGGCCACCCCCAAGTATCCACGATCAGCAGGACCACTTGCACGGCATGTCACCCGCATAACCGAAGGCACGATGCAGTCAGTCCGTTGACTCTTGCGGTTTGCGGCTATCGGCCTATCAATTGGACGAAATGGCCGCGGTAGGTACCTAGTTGCACCGAGCTGGGAAGGCAGCAATCGGGCTCCAACTTCCGCCACAAGATTGCCGTCGACAAACAATGACTACGGATACGCGTGGAACATTTGGCCATTGCATTCTACACAATGCTTTAATAAACGAAGGGAAATTGCCAACCGGGTGGTACAAATGTCATAGAAATACAGTCACGGTTTGAGTAAGAACTTCGAACTCTTTCTCATCCCTCGCAACTCCAGTTCAGTCAGTTGGACTGACTGGCGATGTTTGACTCTCATGGAAGGCGCGGGATGGTGCAGTGTGGTGGGATGGTGGGGTATCAGCCAACCCCACTTGTCTTATCGCCTCTCGCTATGATAGGCTGTTCCCGTTATCAGCTTCAAAATGTCGGCTGAACTAATGTCCGACCAAAAAAAAAAATCATGGGCTCCCGTCCCGTCCCAGGTACGGGCGCTGTATCCGTGAAGGCAAAAAGTCGCAGATTCCCTCAAACTCCCCGCTGCTGACCATTGAACCAACGCGGTCTGCCGCAACTTCTTTGAGAAATGGCGAGTTCTCTTGCTGCGCAATTGGCGCAGATCAACGCCAACTCGAAGGCCTCCTTGGACGTCAAGGCCCAAAAAGCTGCCCATTCCAAGTCCTTGATCTTCGAGCCGAGAGTTGCGGCAACCCAGAGCTACCATACCCTGTATACGATATGTCTAGAAGGCTTCGAGGAGCTTTGCGAACTCGATGGACGATTCAAGCCCTTTTCCCTCACTCTTTTCAGCGAGCAGAGTCAGAGCGAAGATCGAACCCAGATGACCGCTGCTGAAAATGCCGAGTTGGACAACAAAGTCGAGTCTTTCCTGCGCCTTGTTGGCAGCAGACTACGCCTCATGCCTGCGATCAGAGCTCTGGAGTGGCTGGTACGAAGATTCAGGTTTGTGCGCCTACGTCTTGTTGTATCGTAGTGTCTAACCAAGAGGCAGAATTCATGAATACAACACCAAGTCTCTCATTACGACATTCCTCCCGTACCACTCTATTCGCGCCTTCGCCACGGTGCTCTCGATCCTGCCCCCGAAGATTCCGCACGAGTACCGATTTCTGGACCCATACATCAGGTCTCTCACCTCGCCTCCGCGGTCTGCCCTGGTCCAGGAATCGATCCACAAGTTCGCCTTCCTCAACACTCTCTCCGAATACACGCTCGAGGCTTGCAGGAATCAGCAACAATATCCTACGTTGGTGTCGTTCTGGGGAGGCATCATGACGGAAGCCGTCAACGGCATGCTGGAGAATATGCGATCCGGTCGCCAAGCCGTTCAAAACGAGAACAACCAGACTTTCCTGTCCCACGTGGGCCCTATCTTCCGCGAAGCGCTTGCCATGAAGAAGGTCCCGAACATGCAGATCGCGTCCTATATGGCAATCACGATAGTTGCTGCGAAGGGCAACTTCGAAGACGGGATACTGTCGGCATTTATGGAACAAATTGTCTCGGGCTGGACTGCCGAAATCGTGCGCCCGGGTCTTGTTACCCTGTGCATTCTGGCGCAATACCGATCCGCCAAGCAGCTATCCGGAAAGGTCACAAAGGCACTGCTGAAGGTGAAGGACTTGGGCGAGATTCTGGTTGAGCTGGGCCAGGAAAGGAGGGTCGACAAGCTGACGAACGGTCTTTGCATTGCCTTCATCGAGAGGCTGTGCAAGAAGGGCGACGCTCGTGGTCTGCCCATCATTCGAGCCATCCTGATGAGCCAGATTCTGAAGCACAAGCAGATTGCTGTCATTTTCAAGTCACTGGTTCTGGCAGCTCATAGACTGGACGACGAGGTGGACAAGAACGGCGAAATTCGCAAGGAGCTCGGATCTACACTCATCGACCTTTCACGTTTCTCCGGCGACACCAGCGACATCATCCAGACTGTCCTCGAGGAGGTCGACTTCGACGTAGAAGAGTTGGAAATGAAGCTGGATGTCTCGATCAGGCAGAAGAAGGCCTTACCCTCGGCCGAAGACGACATTGAGATGGGCGACAATGTCCCTGCCAAGGAAGACTTGCGAGAGACTATACATGAACTCGCTGGACAAGAGCGCACTCTTCCCTCGTGCTTGTCTACCAAGCCTGGCGAAGTTTACGAGGAATTCAGCCAACTCTTCCTCCGTGTAGTCTCCCAGCAATCCGAAGACGCTACGCTCCTGGCAGACTTTGACGACCTGCCGGCACTTAGCCGACAGACCGCCATCAGCAACAACACCTACATCACATTTTTCGTTCGAATCTGGTGCGGGCCGTACCCAACACTTGCCCGCGCTGCTGCTCTTAATGTAGTGAAGAAGCGCTTGAGTGACGGAGATGGCAGCGAGATGGACTTCCAGGCCCTCGTTCCCTACTGTCTCGTTGCGCTCGTTGATACCTCCAAGAAGGTTCGTAAGGCTGCGGCTGAGTTGCTCATCCAACTTGGTCAAATCTTTCCTCCTCAGTCGGCCAAAAAGTCTGTGTGGGGCGGCAACAACCTCTACGATGAAAGTGCCAAGGTGCACTGGATGGATGCCGACGCGGTTTCCCGCCTTCTTCATGGTGTCATCCTCCCGTCGCTTGAAGAATGCATCATGCATGAAGAACACGTGTGCGCAATTCTGTACTCGAATCTCGACAGTAGCGCCAAGGCCGAGGGTGGCAGCGGGAAAAAGGTTCTCACTCAAGCAAACAGAACCTCCCTTCTCACTTTCTTGGCCAGTCACGTCGTAGCGACCCCTCTTCTCCGGGTCAAGTCGAGTCTTCTGTCGGTACTGAACCGCGTCAAGGGAGTGTCGTCTACTTCGAGAACGAAGGTGCTCCTCCCTGCATTCAAGTGGTGGGCATCTTTGTCTGCGGAGGAAGCTGACCGCCTTTGCACGGACGAGGAGGTTGACCAGTCAATGCTTCACACTAGATTTGCAGAGATTGTCGTTGCAAATGACAGCGAAGGACTTGACTGTCTTCTCTCGGTCTTCAAGGCACGGGAATCCGCGAAACGTCCAGAGTTGGTTGGGTCGATTTCCGCACGTATCCGTGCTATTTGGAGTTCCATGAAGGCAGACACCAAGTTTGGCGTTGCTGAGACCATGCTGGAGCTTACCAAGGCCCGCCAGGTGTCTCCTGACGACGAAGATATCATCGCCGACGAGGCCGCCGACTTCTTGAGGAATGTGGAACTCACCACCGAGATTCTGTCCTCCTTCCTCGAAGAAATTCAGAACGGTACTAAACTCATTACTGGACCACCTCCCAACAAGAGGCGCAGAACAAGCTCTTCTGAGGCCAACCGCGTCGTCAGCGCGCAAGCCAGCGCTGAACTCAGCGCAACTTTGAGGCTGGTGACTTTTGTTCTTCAGCTTGTCGACGGTTCCAACCCGGCTTCCCACCCAGAGCTCTTGGATAGCCTGTTCGGCACCCTCTCCGAGCTTCAGCACTTCCGCACTGTGATCGGATCTGAACTCGGATACCTGCAAAACCTGGTTCTCACAAGCCTGATTGCTATGGTGCCTGCCTACAGAGACAACAGGAGATTGAAAATTGACAGCTCAGGTGGACATGGCGATCTTCTTGTCAACTGCATCCAGAAGTCTTCAAGCCCGATCGTGCAGAACTCGGCTCTGCTTCTCATCGCCAGCCTAGCGACGGCTGCCCCTGATCTGGTGCTTCATAGTGTGATGCCCATTTTTACTTTCATGGGAGCCTCCGTCCTGCGCCAGAACGATGATTACTCGGCTCATGTGGTCAATCAGACTATCAAGGAGGTTGTCCCGCCTTTGATGCAGTCACTCAAGAAGGGCAAACGCAACCCAGTCGCTGGTGCCACTGAACTTCTTGCAAGCTTTGTTACCGCCTACGAGCATATCCCATCTCACCGCAAGCAAGGCTTGTTCGCTGCCCTCGTTAACACCCTTGGCCCCGACGAGTTCCTGTACGCCCTGTTGGCTATGCTGGTCGATAAGTACGGCCCTAATGATAGCTTGATGGCGTTCGCCTCAGAGCTGCTGGGCGCCTACAGCGCTGAAGTCCAGCTCCAGACTCTGGCCAAGCTATTGGACTTGATCAGTGACATTTTCAAGCCTAAGCCTGGCCTGTCGGCGACTCTGCTTGGCGTGGGCGAAGAACTGTCTGAGAAGAAACCCGAGACCACCGCACTCAAGCAGTTGACCGTTTTCCCGGCTCTTCTGTCAAGCAGGAAGCTGCGCAAAGAAGTCGGCATTCTTACGGAGAAGGACGACATGGACGCTTCCAAAATTCGGGATCTGTATGCTATTCTTCTTCGGGACGTGTTGGCTCTTGCCGAGACTGTCAAGCAGCAGAAGGCGTTGCACGAGTGCTGCGGCAACGCTCTCGCCAACCTTCTCAACTTGCTTTCCATCGGTGAATTCATCAAGTCGGTTGAGAATCTCCTGGATCGTACGGAGATCGACCTTAGGCGCAAGGTTCTCCGTGCTCTTGAGGTCCGCGTAGACCAGGAGAACGTTGCGAATGTCGCCTCTAGAAATGCTCTCCTCGCTTTCCTGCCGCAGCTTACTGCCGCCATTCGGGACACCGACGACATCAAGTACAAGCACACGGCCGTCGCTTGCATCGACAAAATTGCGGAGAAGTACGGCAAGAAGGATGTCGAGACTGTTGCTGCTGCCGCCTCAACTATTGCCGGGGTCCACTGCCTGGGTCAACCAGATCTCCGCCTTCGCGTCATGGCTCTGCTCTGCCTTGCGTCTCTTGTTGACGTTCTCCAGGATGGTATCCTCCCTGTCCTCTCTCTTGCTGTCCCCCAGGCAATCCTGTACATCCAGCAAAGCGTCGAGCAGAACGAGCCCGCTATTGAGCTGCACAACGCCGGCTACTCATTCATTGCGGCCCTGGCTCAACACTTGCCTTACATGCTCTCTGGCAAGTATCTGGACAACATCTTGCTTGCATCCAACCAATCTGCTGAGGCCGACTTGAATGGCGAGGCTAATGAAGAACGCCTCAACTGCCTCAAGCTCCTCGCCAGGAAGGTTGATGCCAAGGTCATGCTTGCTAGCTTGGAGAAGAACTGGATTCCAGCCACCGAAGCTGGCTACAATGTACGTTCTCTCGTGATATCCTGGTTGATATATTTGCTAACACTGTCTTAGGCCACCGATGAATGGGTTGACATCTTCGATTTTGTTGTAGAGAGCAACACCAAGTCCGTCATCACTAAGAACGTTACTACCCTGTCGGCAATCCTCCTCAGCGCCCTTGATCTGCGGAGAAGAGAACAAGCGACTGGCAAGCTCACGCCTTCAGCATCCCAGCGCGTGTCCAAGATCGAAGCCGCCATCAACGAGGTGGCGTTGAAGGTGATCTACAAGCTCAACGATGCAGCGTTCCGGCCCATCTTCTCACAAATCGTGGAATGGTCCACGCAGTTGCCCAAGCAAGACATCACCGGACGTGCCATGCGCCGCTTCAGCATCTATGGTTTCTTCAATGTGTTCTTCGAGAGCCTCAAGTCTATTGTCACCAACTACGCGACCTACATCGTGGATGACGCCGTCGACATCATCAGCACTTGCGACCTCAAATTGCCTGAGCAAAAGGAGCTTTGGCAGAGAGTGCTCTCAACGCTGGCAAGATGCTTCGAGCACGACCAGGACGACTTCTGGCAGGCTCCTGCCCACTTCAGCAAGGTCGCACCCGTCTTGGCCGAGCAATTCCTGCACGCTGCTTCAGTCGACCTCTCAGCCGAGCTCATCCCCGCGGTTGTGGAATTGGCCGCTGCGGCGGACTCGCAGGAGCATCAGAAGGAGCTCAACAGCTCCGTTCTTCGTCACCTACGCTCAGAACAGGCTGCGGTCCGCCTGGCGGCTGTCAAGTGTCAACAGGAGCTGGCCGGAAAGATTGGCGAGGACTGGCTGGCTGCGCTGCCCGAAATGCTGCCTTACATCAGCGAACTGCAGGACGACGACGACGAGGTAGTCGAGCGGGAGACCCACAGGTGGATCGTCAAGATCGAGAGCGTGCTCGGAGAGAGCTTGGACTCCATGTTGCAGTAATTTGGATCCAACATGGATGGAAGAATGGGAAAAGACGAGGGATGTCGGATGGACATTCGGTGTAATAGAGAATTTTGAAAGGTCATGGGAGCGTCATAATTACCTTGGACATAAAAGTGTGGGTCTCGGGGCCCGGAGTGCTCGGGACGGAGAAGGAGTCCACGAGTGGGGCTGGAGGACGTCACTCGCTCCGGCAGCAGTCACAGCTGCTGTAGATACAGCCGAAAGTCTATATTTTCAGCTTTGCGTCACCAAGCTGATAGGGATCTGTATTGTATTTAGAAGTAAGACCAAAAGAGCATGCTGTGCCACAGTACTATTTCCTTCACAACAGCCATTGTTTCCGTCCGACTGACCTGGCGCATTGACTCACCTAATTGTCCGTCTTCGGCCGCAGCCCAGCACTTTTTAACGTAAAAATTCCCCGTCCGTATTAGTTCCCTGCCCGGGCCACTTGCGCTCTTTACCAGGTCCCCGGACACCGAAAACCACTTCCGATCCATTCTCGTGCCCACATAAGCACCCAGAGAAAGGACCCCTACGGAGTCAAAACGCCAATTTGGTTTCCTGAGGTTTATATATGACATCGAGCAACTGGCCCATCGCGCGTTTGGTGGCATGATTGCAACCTCACAATGGCCTCATCGAAAGTCGCACAACAATACTGGCGGAGCCTGGCCCGGCCCGGACGAGTGGGGGCCGGAGCGCCGTTGCAAGTGTCGGTCCCGACTAATACCAGTATCGTGAAGTACCGAAACAGCACGAGCTCAAGTTTGTCGACAGGTGAGCTTCATCTTCCACGGCAAAAGTAAATACGACTAACGAATCCTAGATGACGGACGTGAAAGGGTGGTCATTCTCGGCTCAGGGTGGGCGTAAGTGTTCTCACCTCTCAATCCAGATGTTGTTTCACTAACACCGAACAGAGGGTACGCTTTTGCTCGCGAACTTGATCCCAAGAAATACGAGCGCATCCTCATCTCACCACGCTCTTACTTTGTCTTCACTCCACTTCTAGCCTCGACGTCGGTCGGTACCCTCGAGTTCCGCTCAACACTTGAACCCGTGCGCAGCCTCAATCTTGACGCCTTCCACCAAGCATGGGCGGACGACGTCGACTTCTCCCGCAAGCTCGTTCGCATCGAAAAAGTCACATCAGAAGATCCCACCTCGCGCACCTTGCCGGCAAGACCACACCAGCCCAAGGGCGAGACCATTGACGTCCCTTACGACAAGCTCGTCATCTCCGTTGGGGCCTACTCGCAGACCTTTGGTATCGAGGGTGTGAAAGAGTACGCCAACTTCTTGAGGGATATTGGCGATGCCCGAAGTATTCGTCTCAAAGTGCTGCAGCTCTTCGAGAAGGCGAGCTGGCCCACCGCGACGGACGAGCAGCGTAGAGACCTCCTCCACTTTGCTGTCGTGGGCGGAGGACCAACGGGCATTGAGTTCGCCGCCGAGCTACACGACTTGATTCATGATGATCTGTGCAAGATCTACCCTCATCTGATGGAGTTCGTCTCAATCACGATTTACGACATCGCGCCCAAGGTCCTGCCGATGTTCGACCAGGAGCTCGCGACATACGCGACGGAGCAATTCCGTCGCCAAGGCATCTCAGTGAAGACGGAGCACCACCTGCAGCGCATCCGTCCCGATGACCGCGGCGGTCTGAAGCTCAAGATCAAGGAGTACGGCGACGAAGAGATCGGTGCTGGTATCTGTGTTTGGAGTACTGGGTTGATGCAGAACCCTCTTATTCAGACTCTCGTTGCGAAGGAGCTGCGGAACCCCACAGAGGGCGATGGCGAGATGTTGCAGATCAAGAAGGCGGAGCGGAGCGGCGGCATCATCACCGACTCACGGCTCCGCGTGCGCCTCAATGATCCGGCGAACGATAAGGCGCTCCTGCCGGATGTATACGCCATGGGAGACTGTTCCATTCTCGAGAACGAGACTTTGCCGGCTACTGCGCAGGTCGCAAGCCAGCAGGTAAGATCCTCTCACCTAAAATTGAGACAAGATTGTATGCTAAGAAGTCGAAAGGCCAAGTACCTCGCCAAGACCCTGAATCGTGCCGCAAACAACAAGGAGCCTGCCCCTTTCAGTTTCCGCAACTGGGGAGCCATGACATACCTCGGTTCATGGCGCGCTATTCACCAGAGTTCTGCCGATGAGCTCAAGGGCCGGTAAGTTACCTCCGCTTTGCCCCTGCCTACGATCATAGGGGATTTCGAGGCCACGGCGTGAGTGATTGTTTGCTGATGTGACGTCAACCCAGTGCCGCATGGATTCTATGGAGAACCGCATACCTTACCAAGTCCATGAGTATCAAGAACAAGGTGCTCGTGCCTTGGTATTGGTTCATCACTTGGGTTTTCGGACGGGACATTTCTCGGTTCTAAAATACTCAGCTGCCCGCCACAATAAGCAACAAGTATTCGAGTAACTGGACTGTATCAACATTTCTTTTGTACAAGCGATAGACGGGATTAGACGAGTGAAGGCGACTTAAGACGACTGCATAGAGGGCCTGGGAAGACCTGTCCATGGGTCCCAATGTAACATACCAATCAACTGTACTATCACACAAATGGAAGGGAGAACCCGCGGAATTGATCGCGGCACATCACAAACGCCATGTGACCGATAGAAAGGCTGTTCTTTATCACACAAAAGCCAGCCAGCTCTCTCCCACGTGTCTGTCTACAGTGCGTATCCCGTACCAATAGAGGAAACTCGTACAAGGAGAGAACCTCGCAAAAGTGAATCAATGCTGGCCACTGTTTTCTAAAAGCTACTTGATTGATCATGTCTTTCTTACCTACTACCACTTACAAGCAAAAGCAACTATAAAAGAGGGAAAAGTATGAGAAAATGCCAAAAATATTCCGAAACCGAGAATCGAACTCGGGGCTATGCCTAACCACTCAAGTTCATGAGAGGGCATCATGTTGGCCACTACACCATATCGGATGTGGATATTAATTCCGGACGCTAAGATGACCAAGACCCGTTAGCTTTCCATGATGGTCCCGTAGCTGAATGCTTGATCGGGCGAGCAGGAAGGGTGCGTTCCTTAAACTAAAGACCTCGGAAGCTGTGGCACTTTGACAAGCACCTCCTTGGGCTATGGAATCATTAAATTCCCCAAGAGGAGCGAGCGAGAGGGACATTCATGAACAAGATTTCTTTCTATTAAAACACAATGCCATCCATCGTTAACTCCATTCCGTGCAAGTCAGAAATAACTACAAAACTTTTATCTTCCGATATCCCCTTTTCATCATGAGTTGACCTCGGCGAACCAAGTCCTCAACAATCCTGCCAACGCGCTGGGCAGGTCCTCCAGATTATGTACGATGAGATAGTACTGGAACGGGAACGTATCCAGATACCTCTCAATGACAACGCGGCTGTTACCGCTCTCGTCCTTGACGAACTTGGCCTCCTTGAGATCCAGCACACTATCTCCCTTCTTGTTCCCCGTGTCATCCATAACGATGAAGACGACCATGATGCGCTCTTCCATTGCCTCACGGAGCAGACGACGGATGCCGTCATGCTGGTTCGACGGAGTCAGTCCATCAGACAGAATCAACGCAAGCTGCCACAGATCCTCGGCCCCGCGGGCTGGGTTCTGCATCCTTGCCGTGCGGAAATGATCGATCGTGTTACGCACGAGGAGCTGGATGTCGGTGCGGTCTTGGCTGAAGGAGAAGTGCTGCAGAACCTTGGCACCAGCGTCGTGGGAGGCGAACGGTTCGGTGAAGTCGTGCGCCATGAAGGTGTCGGCTCCGAAGCCCAGGATGCCGACCTGGCCGACCTCCAGCATGGTGAGGGCACGCGATACCATGACGAGAGACTCGAGGGCGAGGTTGCCTGAGCTGGACTCGCCCATACTGCGACTGTCGTCAACGCAGAGCAGAATCTGGTATGAGCGCTTCGTAGGAATGGCGCGGCGCATCCAGATCTTGTCACGTTTGTAGCTCGAGGCAATGTAAGGGATGATCTTCTTGATGTTGAGGCGCTTGCCAGTGCGGTAAGAGCCTGAGAGTTTGGTGGACTGTGAAGGAGTGAGGATGAGGCGCAGTTGGGAGGTTAGAGAGAGTGACAACGGATGCGTCTTGGACTGGAAAGATGTCCACGACTGGAGAGATTCGTTGAAGTCGCGGAGAGTGCGCTCGTCGCTGATGTGGGTCGTCGAGAGTTGTTCTGACGTCTCCTCAATCACTTGCTCTTCTTCCTCGCCGTCGTCCTCCATCCTCTCGACGTCTTCTTCTGAGGGAGTGACCTCACGGTCGAAGGCGCCTTGTCTTGTCTTGACTCCAGAGCGACCGTCATCCTTGTCAGCGGCACCCTCCTTTTCTTGAGCCTCGGGTGCCTCTGTGGTATCCATCTTGTCGGGGTCTTGCTCCATGTCCACATCTTCGTTCTCCGGCATCACGCGGCTGGCGGGGTCCTCTTTCTCTTCGTCGATGGCCATGTTCTCGTCGATGGGCTGTACTTGGTCCTCAGATGCAGCACCCATGGCTTGCGTATCGGCGGCGGTCTCATCATCCTGAAGATGCTGGAACTCGCGAGCACCGAGATCGGCATCAACGTCCTGAGACTTCTTCTGCTCGCCGTCCTCCTGTTTCTCAGGATCCTTGATATCGCTTTGTTGTCGATGCCAGCGCTCCAGGGCATCGCCGAGCTTCTTGAAAGGGTCTTGTCGGTTGCTTTCCGGCGCGTCATCTTGATCTTGCTCGGTGGGCTGCGCTTGTTCGTCAGAACGAGAAAGAGCCCCCTTCTTGCCGGCGCTAGCCTTTTGTTCCGCGGCACCGTCGCCGGCCTCTCCAGCGTCCCTCTGGGCGGCGTTCTCGCTGAAATCGTTCTCGACATCCATTTGATCTGCGTCCTGGTCTTGTCCGCCGCCCTTGACATCGCTTGGGGCAGCATTTGCGTCCGTGTTGGCGTTGTCAGGAGGCTGATCTGCCTGAGACTCGGGTTGTTCGGGCTCTTTTTGGTCCTCTTCCTCCTCTGCTTGAGGGTCCATATCGGGTTCTGGTTCGCCAGCAAGATCAGCTTCTTCGGGCTCCTCCGCCTCTTCCTCTTCCTCGGGGCCCTTCTCGTCAGGTCGTTGTGTCTCCTCTTCTCCCTCCTCGACCTTGTCTTCTTGCTGCTGCTGAGGCTCCTCCTTCTCCATATCTGAAAGTTGGTCCAGATCATCTTCCTCTGATCCTTCGTCGTCTTCTCCATCTTCATTGAAGTCGAAGTCCATCTCCTCTGGCATGTTGAGAGCGTCGTTCTGCTCCACGTTCTGATCTTGCTGGATTTCCTCTTCGAACTTGACGTCTTCTTTTTCGGGACCAGCCTCATCCTCCATCTCCTCGTCGCCTTGATCAACTTCTTGCTCATCGTCGCCAGCCTCGTTCTCGTCGGCCTTGGCGTCATTGTCAGCCGCCATTTGCTCTTCCTGCTTCTTCTGGCCCTTTGCGTTCTCGCCCTTCTGGTCCTTTTCCGCCTCCTCTTCGTTTTCGCCATCCCACATCTTTTCGTCAACGGCAGTGGGATCCAAATCGTCGACATCGCCAACCTCCTCCTCCATTTCATTCTCTTCCCCATCCTTCTCCTCTCCCTCATCTTTGTCGTCCTCTTCCTCTTCACCAGCAACACTTCCCGTCTCCCCTTCCATCTCTTCGTCAGCCATGTCCACGGCATCCTTTTCATCTTCCATCTCTCTGTTTTGCTCCTTGTTCGGCTCTTGTGCGAGCTCCGTCAGGTCCTCATCAGGTTGGATGTCTTTACTGATGTCCTCTGCGCCTTCGCCGTCACCCAAACCTGTTCCAGACTCAAGCTTGCCAGAGTCTCCAGACTTCTCGTCGGACTTTTCTTGGGGTGTGCAGAAACCCTTGGCAGCGAGTTGTGAGAACGTCTTTGAAAGTTGGTAGGTCATGTGGCCTGTCGCGGTGTGCAGGTCATAGAACTGAGAGAAACACTTGCGCGCTGTGAGGGCATATTGTTGAAGAACCGGAAGGATTATTGCAAGAAGCGATGAGGCAGCAACACTTGTTCTGTGGTTCTTGAGATCGACCCTCTCTAAGGCGGATAAGCACGCCTCAATCTTGCTGACGATTGCATTGATGTGCAGAGCGCTGAGGCTAGCATTGCGAACGGCACTTGTCTTGGACAGCCACCCGACTTCCTCAGATGAGCTCGGCAAGTCAGTCATGACTTTCTTGTATCCTTGAACCGCGACCAGAACAGTGTCGCAGAGGTCGGACACCGACTCCTTGAAGTCGCGGGCATCATCTTCAAGTTGTTCATTGCCATCAGCAGACCCGGGCGTGTCAATCGCGAGCCAGGCCATGGCTTGGTCCATGACGAAGTCAAGATCCGTGTTCCGAGCGATTTCGCCATCATTCGAATGCCTGTGCCTCAAAATGTCTGCGATCTCCGATTTGACCAAGTTCTGCTTAGCTTGTCCATGCGGCGCAAACTTGTTAGGAACTGCAGCAGAGCTGTCCAAACTTTTCAAAAGTATCTCAGCCTTCTTCAAGGGTGACTGAAGAAACTCCAGGGAGACTTGGTTGTCAACGGACGCCAGCCTGCTGTGGATCTCGACCACTTTGATGCCGAACTCCAGGATAGGTTTCCACCACTTGATACTGGTTCTTTCGTCAACGCCGGAACGGTCCGCCAGCTCGAGTTGAGTGCTCTGGCTGAGGCTCTGAACAGACGCAATAACACGTTCAAGCGAGGAGACAGACTTGCGGGCGGCCGTCAAGGAGCTGTGCTGGCCTAGTACGACGGTCATCATGCCTTCCATGAAGCCGGTGCTTCGGGCGACCTCGGCACCAGTGAGCTCGCCGGAGGGTTCCCGGGCAGCGAGCCTGACCTGGGTTGCCATATCGATAACCTTGTGGAAGTAATACTCGGCGGCATCGTTGGAGTACGTTTCCAAGATATTGGAAGCTGGCATGCTCGCAAGAATGAGTGCAGTGGAGTTCTGCTTGGCCAAATCCTCCGTTCCAAGGTTGTGACGGAAGCCCATCTGCTTCAGCGCCTTCAAAACATCGGCAAAGAGATTGCGCTTCCGAGTCTTGAGGGACTTGACCAGGTCCTTGTTCTCTTCGGTCAGAGTGCCCGGAGTTTCCTTTCGCAGCTCCGCGATGGATTCGTCAAGGCTTTCGACGTATGAATTGACCTCTTGGCTAGCGTCCAGGGGGCTCTGGCTGGCTTGGGTGGTGACGCTGGCCATGATCGAAAGTGTTTTGTCAGCGTTGGACAAGCGCTTGTGCTGGGCCAGGAAACCCGGGAAACCGCTGTTGCAACTGGAAAAAGCTGCTGGATTGATCTCGGCCTCGACCTTATCTGCTGAGTCTGACTGGAGGCTGCTGGCAACTTCTTCGTCCGGAAGACCCTCATCCAAGATTGGCTTCATTGGTTGACCAAGGAGTCCGCGGAATTTCCGGACGATTCTGAAGAGTTTTTGATGAGATCTCTTGGCGCTCTCGCGCAATGCGTTGATGTTGGTGTCCTTCCAGCTAGCCAGCAGCACAATCTCCTTCATTTTCTTCTCGATGGGAGCTCTGCCCTTGAGAATTGCTTCATTGGCAACCTTCTCGAAGCGAGAGTAGAAGTCGATGAAGTTTTGAGCAGCATCACTAATGATGGACAACGAGGGGTAGTCGATGGTTAGCAGTTCCAAGTGCTTCTGCAGTTGTCTCAACAACCTAAGACGGGCGGAGAACTGGCCAATTATTGCGGTCGAGAAGTAGGTTTCTAGCTCGTTGAAAAGATTGATGGCGTGATCCTTCAACTCGGGCTTGTCAACGAGGCTGAGAGGAACGGCGATGAGGACCTGGTACGCGATGAAGAACCAGGAATCAGCGTCTTGCGAACATTTTTGGGCCTCCATGTCAAAGAGCTTCGCCCAGGTTGAAAGCTCCAGACGTCGCCAACTGATGATGGTGTCCGTCAGCGACGTGTAGAGCGCAGGCGCACCGTAGACGCTGGGGGCGTAACCTCCGTGCTGCCACTCGTAGACGATGCCGTGCAAATGCTCAAGCTTGGGCAGAATCTTGGCCAGGGGCTCTGTGTGGACGAGTTGAAGCAGCTGCTCGCAGGCGGCCAAGACGTCAGCCAGCGGCTGCATGTGGGCGATCTCGTCAACCTGCTGCAGCTCTCGGAAACGAGCTTCAACCTTGTCAACCAAAGCAACAAGACGACGAGCCTCGGGAATGTTGGCATCTATGTAAAAGTTGTAGTCGGGGCCAACGGTGTTAGCGCCAAGGGCTGCAATTTGCTCCTCGAGCGACCTCAGGGCCTGGGGGAGAATCATCTTGCTCAGGCCTTGATGCACTGCTGACTTTTGCAAGACGTCAGCAGCAGCTCCCTTGCCCACCGACTTGCAGACTTCCCGAAGTGCGTCCGAAGGGGCTACTGGGTCGAGGAACACCTTGCGGTGAGAGTCTGCGATTCTAACCGACACGTCACGGACCTTCTGACGTCCGATGGAGGGCTTCTCCTCCTGCTCATTGTCGTACGTGGGAAACAACTCATTGAACTCTTCTTCGTTCATCTCTTCCTCGTCCTCGTAGCTTCCCTTGAAGGTGTAAAGGCTTGTTCTGGCCTCCTCAGCCTTACGGTCTGCCTCAAGCTTGTTTGTCCATTCTTGGAAGAAACCGTGGACGCATTCGAAGAGCGCATCGCGAAGCTTATTGCTAAGGTTAGGCAGACCTTCGACGGATACAATCAATCCGACGTAGTCAAGGAACTCCAGAGTCTTGTTCGGGAACCTATCCAGACGGTGGTGCTGGGGACGACCACCGAGGAAGGGCGTCAGATCCATGAGAGTTGTCTCTGTGGCATGGGTCTGCATAGATGTGAGCCCGTCACTCAAAGACAGCCCGAGTTTCAAGCAACCAAGGATGTTCACGAGAGGTCGCGTCATGTCTTGGTAAGCATTGAAACGGTTCGCAAGGCGGTCGATCATCAGAGCCAAGTTCTGCTTGATGAGGTCAATCTCCTGTTTGGCCTCGACGGAACCTCCCAGTGCGAATCTGGAGTGAACAGCTCCTAAATCTTGGTTGATGATCATTTTGAGAACATTGTTGAACTCGGTCTGGACCTGACTGAGCTCTGAACGGGGCGGTCTGTATAGCAGCTGGGTGGGGGCCGGTGCTGGGCCAAGTGCTTTGACATCTTCCTGTGCCATTTGAATGCGGATAGAAGTTTCTTGTCCGGTGAAATGAGATTCAAAGTCCATGAGAGAAGACAACTTGTGCTGGAGTTCTCTTGTCAGCTCGTCATGAACATCCTTCTCAAACTGAGGTCGCAGCTGTGGATCGAAAGACTTGTCAGGAACATAAAGCTTGATGGCGCCAATGGAGAACTGAACCCAAGCGATCGAAGAGTAAGCAGCCACTTCGTGAGCATTCTCGAGATAGCCATCGTAGTGCCCACCAATAGTATCGGAGACTGCAAGAGCAACCGTTCCGGGAATCAAATGGTCCTGTGCGGTTTGAACAAGGTGAGCGGGCCATCCTCCGGGGAGAGTTTGGCCAAAGTGGGCGGCCAGTTGCTCAAGTCTTTGAGACGTGATCGCTTTCTGCTTGACGGCTTCTGCAACCTGCTCGTAAATTCTGTTCAGCAACTGCTCTTCGTCATGCCCATGAACTGCGAAAACAGTTGCAATCAGCGCGTTGAGAGCCTTGTTGAGGGCAAGTATCTGGTTGCTAGCCAGAGCTGGAACCAACGAAGCAACAGAACGTCCCAAAGCCGGAAGTTCGGTCTCGAGCAGCCCCAAGGAGCGCAGGCTAGTGTTTGGAAGAGAGCCGAGTTTTGACAATAGTGACATGACAAACTTGCCGTTCCAAACATAGGCGTTGACATCCTCGGAAGCAAGAAGACCGATTGTCAGAGACCGTGCCTCCTTTTCGCCGAAGCTGCCGGCGCGGATCTGGTCGATGGTTTGCTGGTTTGACAAAACCACAAGGTCAGACTCGCTAGCGTTCAACTGCCGGCGGTCGGAATTCTGGGACTCAAGAACGGAGGCTTGTCTGAGAGTTTCGAACTCTGATGCGAAGAACGGCTTGACTGCACTAGACTCTGAGCCCAGCTTGGTCTCAAGAAGCTCAATCTCCTTTGTAAGGTCGGCTATTAGCTCGGTGGCATCGGCACTGCTCTTTCGCACGATCCCGTCCGCAGTGACGAGCGTACTCATTGCTCTGGCGAGGTCAGAAACGGATGCCTTGACTCTCCATTTGAGCTCGTCCAGTCGGATTCCAAGACGCTCAATTTCTTGGCTCTTGTTGAGGGTCTCTGCGCTCATGATGGGAATTGGCTTGAAATGCTTCCACAGAACTTCCATGCTCAGTCCGGTGGTGAGGCGGAAACCGGTCGTGAAGTCATCTTCCAGAGTTTGTAGATAAACATCAGCGAGCTGTCGGCTGATGGTTTCCGTCGTAGGCGAAATCAAGCTCTGCACAGATTCAACCCCGTGGACGAGGTGCGCTAGGAAACGCGCTTCCTCGAATGCGTTCTGGGACGTGAGACTGATAGTGCGCCACCAGAAGTCAAGCATCTTTCGAATCACCCGAGCACGCTCCTGCCAGCCGCGGGCGGTATTCAAGTTGGCCTGGATGAATGCCCTGATGTTTTGGAGAGTCTTCAAAAGGAACTTGTAGACTCTCACGGTTGAATCTTTTGCGACAGCCGCGATGCGATCCGAGACAATAGACCGTTGCAAACGGTTCAGGGAGGCCAGTTTCGCTGCCTTTGCTTTATTGGCTTGAGAAGTAATGGCAAATTGGCCGCGTTGGATCTCCAGCAAGAAGTCGTAGCAAACAGAAAGCCAGTAAGCCAACTCGTCGTTGTGGCAATGCAGGATGCGGACTATAGCAGCATTGTGGACCGGGTTAAGAGGCTAGAGAGAGCATTGTCAGTCAACTACATCTTGCAATGAGATACGTCATCTTACCTGGGCACTTTGAAGGCCAGAATAATGGCTGTGGAGGGTGCCGTAGAGATTGGAGACAGCTTGCTTGAGACCGCCCGTTTCTGACGCATTGAGGTATGTGAGTTGCTCTTTCAAACTGTCTTGGTACTTCTCGAGTGAAGCTGGAGGCAGGTCTACGAGGCCTCGGTTGATCGACAGAGAGAATCTCTCCATGAGTGCTGTGTCTCTAATTGACAAGTTCTCGAGAGTGATACTCGCCACGTCAGAAGCGGCATTCTGGGCTAGAACTGCAGTTGAGATGTCTCCCGAAGAAGAGAACCTTTGCAGGCTACTCTCCACGTGGACAATGGAGGTATGAGTTGTTGAATCCTGTGCGTTTCGCTCGCTGAGATGGATCTCAACGGCTCTGTTTCTCATGGCCCGCGACAGCTCACCGTAGCGTGGGTCAACTGTGAGGAAGATCCGGAAATCTTTGTGCGGTCTGATGATACGAGGCTCTCCGTTGGGTCCGCAGTGCTCGTTGATGCTCAAGAAACCATTCGGCTCGAGGAGGGAGTTCAGTCTGTCCAAGACGGAGGCATTGCAGAGGTTTGCATTGTCTAGAACAAGCCATTGGCCAGTTTCGAGCGCCTTGACAATGACTCCGTCAAGCCATTCGAAGCGGGGGTTGCTGACGATCAACGGTCTTTGTAGAACGTCGTGAGTACTTGACAGAAGAAGACCAATCCCTGACCCTCTGGAATCTTCAGCGAGTACAGCGAGCACATCTTCGACAGAAGAAGTGATAGCGGCAAGGGAGTTGACATCGCCACGGAAAGACTCTAGCAGATGCAGCAAGAGAAGGACCTGCGGTGGAACCTGGCCAGGTACAAGGGTCAAGATCGTAGTCTGTAAGCCTTCATAGAGCTCCCGCAATGCAGCGTTGACTTCGCGAAGAGGATCTGACTGCTCGAAACCACCAACGAGATCCATCGTGTCAATATCAGCGTTCAGTGGGAAGACAACAAGGGGCTTGCCGACAAGAGCGGCGACGTGCTCGAGTAAGACCGACTTGCCGCTACCTGAGGGGCCGCTGAGAATGCATGGGATGTCCTGCTTGATGCAGACCATGATGGACTCGATTTCCGAAAGCCGGGACACGATATCGATGCCAGGAAGCGACACGGGCTGCAGTGTCTGGTTTCTTGGAAGGAGAGCGTGTCCGACCTGGCAGAAGGCGGCGTTGACATCGTGATACAGACTGTGGCTATCGGGGCCTCTGTTGAAGACTTGGCTGAAGAGCTTATTCACCTCCTCGCGATCCAGGGCAGAGCGGAATCGCTGTCGAATGATGAGGTCGAGGAAGTCGTCAGGTTTGCCCGTAGCGAGCACAGGATCTGAGGTGGCCACAAGATGCAACCATCGAAGAATATCTCTCAGGTTAAACTCCCAGGGACTGCCGTGAGAGCCGAAAGACTTTTCGACAGCAACCTGATAATCCAAGCGAGAGATGAATTGAATGACTCCACTAACAACTTCGGTAGGGATGCTGGGGAAGTTGTGTTGCGCAATGAGGAGAAGATCTTCTGCTGTGAAAGTGTCGGCGTACACGACGATGAATCTGTTTACGAAGGAACTGGGGAGACCCTTTCGACCGCCTCCCTGGTGGTGAGGGTTCTGCGCAGCGAATAGTCGGAAATCAGGGTGGCGCTTGAAAACCTGGTCAAGCTCGGAGATATACACCTCGCCACGGTGATCAAGACAGGCGTTCAAACCTTCTAGAACAGACTGGGAAGCCAAGTTCATTTCGTCAAGCAACACCCATTCGCCATTCTGCATGGCTTGCAAGAACGGAGCATCACGCCAGGCAAAGTTACCGGCTTCTGCGCCCTCAACTGGCATGTCGGTACCAAAAAGATCCATAAGGTCAGTCTGGTCAGACAGGTTGATTCTCGTCAGGGGGCGCCCGCACACGCGAGCTAGGGCGGCAACGAGAGTTGTCTTGCCAACACCGGGGCTACCTTCCAATAGGATCGGCTTTCGCATTTGAAGCGAGCGCATCACTCTCATGGCGTTGAGTCTTGTGGTCGGGGCATTGAATGCAAAGCTGGGGTCTGACATTCGGCTGGCTTCTCTGGGTAGACCGAAGTCGCCAACAGACAGACGGTCATCAGTCAAAACCACTTCAGGCTGTGCTCGATAGATGGAAGTGGTGTCGTAACCAAGCAGCTCGCTAAGCTTATCCAGACATTTCTGCCTTTGCGAGTCGAGAGCCTTCGGGTCCATGGCCAACAAAGCAGAAGGGTTGGCGCCCAGACTGTCGATGAAGACAGTGGCAGCACCATGAACGACCGCGAATTGAGAAGCCGCAGGACCGCACAGGTTGATGAAGTTGACCCAAATGAGGATGTCGCGGATTGAAAAGGCTGTCGACGACGATGACCTGAAGGTCTGTCCGAACCAATGTGCGAACTGTACCACTGGAACACCGAAAGACTTGAAGGCGGGACCAAGCTTGGAAAGAACGATGTCCAGCATGTCGTCGGTCTCGGACATGGCCGGCACCCAGATCTCAGTGAAACGGTTCCTCAACGCTGGGGACAGTTCTTTCTTGCCAAAGTCACCACCTGGGTTCATGGTAGCGAAGAATTGGAAACCATCCGCTCCAACGACGAATGAGTTGTCAATTCCCTTCTCAGCTAAGAGCAGAGACCGTCCGGGTTCAAGAACGGAGTTCAATCGCTCCAACACGGAATCGTCAGCGAGAGAAATTTCGTCAAGCAGGAAGAACTGCCCAGATTTCATGGCGTGAACGAGGCTACCGTCAGACCATTCGAAGAGCGCCTTGCTCTTGGTCTCCAAAGTTGAGATTCTTTCCTGGGTCGCAGCATCAATCTCGGCGAGAGCCTCAGGCAAAAGACCGCGATACCGAGGGAGAAGGTCGTCCAATGAACCAGTCGCGTCTTCGCCGAGGAGGCTAAGAACAGAGCTGAGTTCAGTTTTCAGAGAATCGGCGATTGCACCACGGTTCCTCACGGGTCTCTGAGAACCGATAAGATCTCCCGTCTCAGTGTTCTGATGGGCGTTGACGATATGCAGCTCCTTCCCAAGTACCTCTGCGAGAATCTGACAGACGGTAGTTTTGCCGCAACCAGTTTCACCCACGAGAAGAACAGGCTCATTGTTGCGAATGGCAGTGTCGACCAGCACATAAAGACGACGCATCGCGCGGGTCCAGACGACGCCATGGTTGTTGGGCATCGCTTGAATCTTGCTCAAGATGGGCGACTGGTCGGCCGTGTAAAGGACATCCGGGTCAATCTTGACTTTGAAGATGGTCTCGATGACCTCTCTGACAGCAGTTCTCTCCTCTTCAACACGGACTCGCTCAGCCAGAAGCATGAAGCCGTTGATAGCGATTTGCTCGCGCGTGTCAGCATTACGCTGAGCCCATCGAAAGAGGTCGCGAAGCGTGGCGAAACTGTCCTTCTGCTCGAATAGACGGCTTGTTTGACGCAGACGAGAGAGCTCTTTGTAGACAGAGACAATGCGTTTGCAGTCTGAAGGCGCGGTGTTGATGCTTCTCTTTTGCAGGATAAACTCCAGTTCGTCCTCGGGGATGTCGTCAAAGTGCAACTCCAGGAAACGGTTGCGGAACGCACGCGAAAGCACCTTTCGACCACCGTATAGGCCCGGTGGGTTCTGTGTGGCGAACAGCATGAAGTTCTCATGCGGCCTGACGACTTCTTGAGTCTCCGGGATCAGGAGTTCTCTGTTGTCATCCAAAAGTCTGTTCAGAGCCTCAAGAACATCCGTAGGTGCAAGGTTCAGCTCGTCCAGAACGATCCAGTGACCTTGTCGCATGGCCTGCACCAGCAATCCCTCTTGAAAACGGAGTCGTCCCGTTGAGTCCGACACATATGTACCCAAATATTCTTGCAGATCCGTGTGCTCGTGATTGTTGATGCGCACAAACTTGTTGCCAGTGAAGTTGGACAGGTACTCGATCATACTTGTCTTTCCTGCTGACGTGGGACCTTGAATGAGAATGGGAAAGCGTCGCGTGGAAGTCGCTCTGACAAGATTAAGCAGATTCCGTTCTACATAAGGTGTGATGATGTAGTCCGATCGTTCTTGGGGGGTTTCTTCTCCCTGTGCTAGCCAATAATGACGATCTTTTGCCTTATTTCGGAAGCGCACATACTTCTTACCATCATCAGGCTGTTTTGGAGGCTGAGAAAGTAGCGATTGCTGGTTTGGGACGCGGCCAAAAAGACGATGGTCGATCAAAGGCACCAGCAGCTTCTCCGAATCTCTGTCGAGGAGAGTGAGGAAGCCCATGGAGAATCCTTCGTACAAGGCTCGACGGAGACCGTAGAAAGGGGCGATATAGTTGACGTAAGTCAAGACGCGGGTGAGCGTCCGAAGACTGAAATGCGGCACCTCATTAGCCCCATCGACAAGGCGCTTTTCCTCGGCGCGAAGCTTCGTATCGATGTATAGTCTTGCGATGTCGTCGGCAGCCTGTTCGTCTTTGGCGCTGCTGCTCTTCAAGTACGTCTTCACGATGGTGAGCAGGTCCTTGACATCCTTGTCAGGGCTGTCAACGTAAAGCTCAGTAAACCGAGACCGAATGCCAATGGGAAGATCACGCTTGCCCACATCTGTCGCCGGGTTCATCGCACCGAAAATTCGGAAATTCGGGTGTGCTCTTATCCGCTCAATCTCACCCGTCTCGGAGAGCAGAATGGAAGGCGTGTCGACTGGTCCCGTCAGGAGGTCCGCGATGCTCTCCAGAGTGTCAGGGGAAGCAAGGTTGATTTCGTCAAGCAACACCCAGTCACCATTTCGGGCAGCCTTCACGATGTTGCCTTCGACGAAAGAGAATGCAAACGCATTCGCACCCCCGGAAAGCTGCACCTCGAACTGATCAAGGCTGCGAGAAAACTGATCCCACCTCGGGCTTAGTTCGAGAAGGGTCTGAAGTTTGGATTCGGTCTTGCGGCGCTTCATCGGTTGAGTCCCCTCTTCCACAGTCTCGGTCTTCTCTCTTTCTCGCCGAGTCAACTCCTCAATGATTTTCTTGAACATCTTGGGAGCTTCACGCCACAACTTGGCAACTTTTGCCCACTGGCCCTTCGCAAAGCACTTCCCAAGCTGTTCCAGATATCGTTGGTTCTTGGTCTGTGAGATGCCAGTGGCAGAGAACAGATCTTCGAACTCTTCTTTCAGGGGTACAGCAAGAGTTCGGACGTTGACAGGTTTGAAGCCACCGAGAAGGTCCCCAGCCTCGCTTTGCTGGGACAAGTTAATCGCAACGAGTTTGTGTCCCAGTGTGTCAGCCAACTGCTGAATAACCGTCGTCTTTCCGATACCAGTCTCACCAACGAGCAAGATCGGCTCGCCAAGATTCACCGCTACTGCAGCTTGTTCCAGTAACTTCTTCGCATGCGTCGTGCTGGCGAATGGCCTCTTGGCGAGGGCAGCCTTGTTAACACGGTCTTTCCGTTTCCTCAATGTCGCCCGGCCAATCTTGAACTGGGTCTCGCTTTGTTCCAGCTGGGGGATGTAAGATTCGAGGGAATGCTCCACCAACTCCTTGGCCATACGCATCTCCTCGGCGATGGCAAAAATAAGGTGTCTCTTCGCCTGAACATCGGGGATGCCTGCCACAAAGCAGTCGATCGCCTCCATGAACATCCAGTTCAGAGTCGTCTCGCTAATGGGCTCGTCGCCAGTACTGCAAGCCGCAGCGGTAAGTGTAGCTGTAAGGCGCCGACACCATCTGAGAAGATCCCGCAAGCTAGCCTGGCGGTCGGCCATGCCACGACTGGACGAGAAGGGCATGTTTCCGGAAGATGGCTTCGATAGTCGTCGATAAACAGACAGGATTCCGGGGGCAAACTTATGAAGTATGGGATGCGATCCTATGATGATGTCCTGCAACTCGGTCTCTGTGGGAGTCTGCACCGAAACAAGTTGCCAAAATCGAAGACCTAGAAGATTAGGGAGCGTTTCTCGGCCGTGCATACCACGAGAGGTTCTGACTGTGCCGAGGAGACGGAATCCGCTCGCAGCCTTGATGCGCTCTCCTCTGCTCGGGATGAGGAGCTCGCCACGCTCAATAAGAGGAAGCAGGGTGCTGATGACTTCGTTCGGCGCTCTGTCGAGATCCTCGATGAGAACCCATCTGCCTTCCCTTACCGCGGTTGTGAGAACACCTGCCCTCCACGAAAACGTTCCTGGTTTTGAGTCCGTCGAATAAAGTCCGATGAGCATCTTGGCGTCCGTCTGCTCATTGATATGTAATGTCACCATCTCGGAATGCTTTCCAAATTCCTTGGCAACTTCGTGAACCAGCGAGGTCTTTCCAGACCCTGGGAGTCCATGCAGCAAAATGGGACTGGCATTCTTCAAGAGACCGGCCAAAGTCTCGAGGTTTTGTGTTGTTGTGGAGGTCAGCACGAGAGATGAACTCTTCTCGACCGGACCGGATGGTCGCGGCAAAATTGTGTTGCCATAGCACGCAACAAAAGGGGTCAGATTCTGCGGTGGAACGGCTTGGATTTGATTGCTCTGGGAAGAAGCGTCGCCCAGCTCGAGGCGCAGGGCCGCAGTCTTCTTGATCCGTGCATCCTCATACAGACTTAAGAACCCATAGTCTACCTCACGCCCGTCAAAGTCAGCGAGAATAGCCTCTTTCGTTCCGACGTGCTCGCTGATGAGAGCTTCCAGTTTCGAGTCGGCTGCGCGGAGAATCTGTGTGAAAATGCGGATCGCCATGTATCGGACGGCATGGCTCTCATGAGAAAAGAGGGTTTGCATGTGAGTGGGCGAGACGAGGATGCTGTAGGTCCTCTGGTCGAAACAGACCAGTCTCCATGATGCAAGCAGTAAGCTCAAGAGGTCGGGGCTCTGAGTAGGAGTGAAAGTGGTGAGGTCGGGAAATCGGATGCTGAGAGTCTGTGGTCCTGGCGGCGGCGTTTTGGTCAAGTCCTCACTCATGACCTGCTGCAGGAATTCCGATAAATAAGGCGCAAACGGCAGTATCCTTGCGAGAGCTGCAATGACGGCTCCATTTCGTGTTGTGTTTCTGGGGTTGAGCAGCCATCGTGCGCAGATGTCGGGAAAAACATTCTCGAAATGGATGAAAATTCGATCTGTAAGTTGGGGAATGAGAGCCGCCTCGGCGATGGCGTCGAGGAGGTTTGAGGCCGTATGATTTCTGATAACCTCAATGATTTCGGTGGGTAGTTGTTCCAGAATAATCGCGTCGTTCAGGAGAGCGCTCCTTTGCGAAGAGACGTCTATCGTAGCCATAGTTGCGGCTCAATCCCAAGATATGTCGTTTGCGATGTTCATGGGCGGCTGGTTCGCATGTACTTTTTTTTTTCTTTCCTCTCTAAGGACCCTTCGCCCCAGCAAACGGCAACTTTTTTTTTTAGTGGTGACGGGACAGGGATCCCAGAGAAGTCCCGGGGCGGAAAGCGGCGCTACAAAGCCCCGAGCCAATCAAAGCGGGGGCGACTCTGCACCTTTCACGCGACTGGACATTCGAGCTCGAAAAACTTCATAGCGAGAGAGAATCCCATTTTGGAACCTCCCTGCGTGCTGTGAAGGCCGAACCGACGACCCATTCCACTCCTCAACACGCCCCGGCCCCCCGCCTCGTCAACGACGGCCCAATTGACCTCCTTCCGGATCAGAACTCTTAGCAATGGCGCTTTCCTGCAGATACGCAGCCCAGAGCTGCGCCCGCCAGCTCCGTGCCAGCGGCTCGCTTCGTGCATCGACGACCCTCTTCCAGACCCGTACTCCCACAACCGCCAGGAGGCACAACTCGACCGAGGCCGCGGCAGCTCCGACAAACCCCAAGATCGCCGCCATTGTCGACCAGATCAGCACCCTTACCCTCCTCGAGACCGCCGACCTCGTTTCAAGCTTGAAGGTGAGTTAAATAAAAGCGGATGGGTGGATTGCGCCGCCTAATTCGGTCGCCGAGAGGGGAACGGGTCGATGCTGATGATACACCTCAACGCAGACCAAGCTCAACATCCCCGATCTCCCCGTTGGTGGCTTCGCCGCCGCCGCTCCCGCAGCAGCCCCCGCCGCGGCTGAGGAGGCCGAGGAGGCCGCACCGGCCGCCGCCGAGAAGAGTGTCTTCAACATCAAGCTCACTGCATTCGACGCCGGTGCCAAGGCCAAGGTCATCAAGGAGGTCAAGAACTTGTTGGGTCTCAGCTTGGTGGACAGCAAGAAGTTCGTCGAGAGTGCGCCAAAGCTGATGAAGGAGAACGTGGCGAAGGACGAGGCCGAGAAGATCATTGCCACGATGAAGGAGCTCGGCGCCACCGTCGTTATGGAGTAAATCTTGCCCGTTTGCAATGGCTGGCTAGGCTGCGTGGACTAGAACGACTATTACCCTGATGGAGGGGAAGACAACACACGGGGGCATCTTTGTTGTCAGATATCTGGATCGAATTGGTCTAGACGATACGTGTATGAGTGTACAAACACCCATGTAACAATATTATAAAGACATACACCACCATTTCCTGTGCCAAATTGTTCGCTTGAAATGATATTCCTGTGGCGTGCCGAAAGCTATGCAACCTGAAAACTACTGTAACCCTCAAAAACCACCTCGCCCAATGGTATACAGCCTTACCAAAACCAACCCTCCCGACGCCTTTTTGTTACCCAAAACGCCCAGATATGTACACGAGAGATTCGCATGACCCGAGACCTAGTGCTTTTTGCCATTCGTGATGCGGGTGCTGGCAGGACCGGCTGGCGGGCGAGGTGCGCATTGATGCTCCATGGCCTGGCGCCATTCGCCAAGCTCCTCCTCACCGAGGATACGGTCGTCATCGCCCAGATCGCTCGTCTCCTCCCAGATCTTGTCGGTCTCCGCCCCAGACTGCGATGGGATGGCCCATATACTCTCACGCAGCCTCTTGTGACGCTCACGGTCTTCCTCGATGCGTTGCTCGATTTGGCGTTTTTCCGGCCGTGGTCCCCTGCCGTTACTTGGTATGACTTGGCTGGGGGGCGCGTCGCCCATATCAATGTCCCCGTTGACCGGCGACGACAAGCCAGCGTCGCGGGCGCTTGTCTCGCGCTCTCTCAAAACCTCCTCAATCTCTGTGACGGTCTGGGCTTGCAAGAATTGTTTCTGCTGAAGACCTTGGAGAACCTGCATCATGTAAGCATACCGCTTAGTATGAGACAGCCGGGGAGTACTCACTCTTCTGACGACCTTCACATTGGCGGCGCCAGACCCATCATCCGGCGCAACCGCATCAACCACGCGAATGATGTCGCGCTGCATCATACGCACGTAGTCTACGTGGTTGTCCTTTTGCGCCATCTCAAGAAAATGCTCAATGAAGTACATGATGTTGGCCCGGGTGTTCATATTGTTCTGGGCCGTTGTTAACATCCATATCGTGTTCATCCGCGTGAACGGGACTCACCCCGCGTTCTAACTGCTCGACAATGCACGAGTGTAAATCCTCGTCCATATCCTTGTACTTGAGAGCATATTGAGCGGCCTTCTGAGCAGACGTGACCGAAGCGTTGAGATGCTGTAGCTGGTGCGTGAAGCGCATTCGAACCTCGAAAGGATCCGCCATCTCCGCTGCGCTTTCAAACCCTTCCCCTAAATGATGTTCACTTCCGTCGAAAGGGGAGAAGGGGAGGGGTGGTAGTTCGAGACGGGGTTGAAGGTCGTCGATTTCGTTGATGCCGGGGTTGAAGCTGGCAAGGCTTGGTTGCTGCTCAGAGGTCTCTGCCGTTACTGGACCAGCAGCATTTGGATTTCTCACAGGGAGTCCCTGTGGAACCTTCATTTTTCTGTCGTTGACACTGTGCAAATGAAGGTTGGGAAGCACTAAGCGAAATTCGGGTTAGCGTCTAAGCGTCCGGAAAATGATCGCTCAGTGGATGATATGGACGATATCGGAACAGTGGAGTCAAGTAAAAGGAGGTGAATAATATTTCTTTAAATGTGTATGTTGGGCATCCAGAGCCTGAGAGATCATTTATATGCCATTGAAGAACAAGTCTCGCTTTCAGCTTGATACGGGCCACTTACCATAAGACGAGTTGTTTGACAGCAACAATCTGAAGTTTGCCTCTTTCAACAGTAGCTAAAAACTCACTTACAACTCTCACTTGCATCTCATAACCTATCTCGTCATGCCCTCATCTCACGCCCTGACTGTCTACGATGGCGGTGCTTCCTCCTCGGAGGAGCTCACATTAACCGTTCTTGGATGCGGTAAGTTCGGTCAAAATTCCAAAATCCTCGTCTTTTTTTTTCTAGGGGCGGTTGTGTTCTTTCTCATGCCAGGTGAAATCCTGCGCTAGTGCAGTGTGAATGCGGTGAGATGGAACGGAAGGCGACGAAAGCTCTGAATGATATGCTTTCATAGAGTCATCTGAGGAACTTAGGGGAATACATGTGGAAAACAGACGGAAAACGCATAACACAATGTTCAGACGCTGCCCAGATACCCAACAACACGACCTGATGGCAAGCAAAACCTGTAAACAAAGTGTAACTAACATTCTCAACAGGTACCATGGGTATCGCGATCCTAAACGGGATCCTTTCTTCCCTCCAGGAATTGGCGGCCCCCAAGCCCCTTCAGACTCCGTCGGGATCTGGCACATCCACCCCTCACTACGATGAAGTCCCCCGCCGCCTGCCCTCCCGCTTTATCGCCTGCGTCCGCCGACCGGAGAGCGCAAAGAAGGTGAAGAAGGCCCTGTGGGAGCACTCCTCCGTCCTCAAAGTCGTCCAGAACGAGAACATCCCCTCGGTACTCAAGTCGGACGTCATCCTTCTCGCTTGCAAGGGTTACATGGTCAAGGACATCCTCAGCGAGCCTGGCATGGCCCGCGCCTTGCACGGCAAGCTCCTCATCTCCATCTGCGCGGGCGTCACCGAGGCGGACATGGAGGAGATCCTCCACGGTGTGGCCCCCACCAAGAGCCCGGCGGAGGACGGCCGTTGCCACGTTCTCCGGGCCGTGCCGAACACCGCCTCCCTCATCCGCGAGAGTATGACCGTCATCGGCGCTTCGACGTGGCCACTGCCCGCTGAGATGTCAACCCTGGTCACCTGGATCTTCAGGCGCATTGGTGACGTGGTGTACCTGCCTCACAACACGATGGACGCCAGCACCGCGCTGTGTGGTTCCGGCCCGGCTTTCTTTTCTCTCATGCTCGAGGCCGCCATTGACGGAGCTGTGGCCATGGGTCTTCCTCGTGACGAAGCTACGAGGATGGCCGCCCAGACCATGAGAGGTACCGCGGGACTTGTTCTGAATGGCGACCACCCCGCTCTTCTGCGTGACAGAGTCACTACCCCCGGAGGCTGCACCATCGGCGGGTTGCTGGTGCTCGAGGAGGGCCGTGTGAGAGGTACCATTGCGCGTGCGGTGCGTGAGTCGACTACTGTTGCGAGCCAGCTTGGCCAGGGTGTCCAGGGTGCCAATGGCACACGCTTCACCAGGCAATCGGGCTTCTAGATCACTCAGTTTTTAAGACCAAAGTGTAGATAGAAAGAGCAGGCAGCAAACGTATTTGCCGGCCGCGCTCGATACTTGTAAATGAGAAGCCGGCCATGAACTGACTGCCTATGAAAATCGTGGTATCAACCGGGCAGAGGCCTAAAAAGAATTACAGCATAGACTCAATGACAACCCTTAACTCCGGTTTCCTGACCCTACCCTGTCCGTGACAACCTATTGATGTTTCCGAACATCTTAGGCGTCCTCAACCCTAGCCTTTTTGGCAGAGCCCTGCTCTTCACCGTCATCAACTGACTTCCTCTTGCTGCCGAAATCCGAGTTAACAGCACCGACTTGGTGCTTCTCCCAGCGCGAATGCCAATCCAGCAGTCTGGCATACTCGAGTTCGACACTGCGGAGGGCTTCGTTCAACTTATCAGCCCGCTCGGCAGCGTCCAGTTGGCTGAGGACATCGGCATTCTGGCGGTAGATTCTCTGTTTGGCAAACAGCCTCCAGAGACGGTATTGGTGCCTGTCCTCCTTGGTGGGCAGCGGCTTCTTGTCCTCGCTCAGCGAAGCTTTAACTGACTCCGGAAGCTGAGACATCGTCTGCATCTCGACCAGTCTCTTAAACTGGCGTTCTACAATCTTGGTCTTCTGCCGAAGGCGGTCGCGCAGCTCTGGGTCCACCAGATCCTTGGGCACGGTGCCAGTCGGGGGGTTCGGTAGAGAAATGCTGGTGTTGATCTTGATGCCCTTGAACTCGGGCAATGAACGAAGGAATGTCAAGTCGCAAAGATCTCTCATGTCGTCGAACGCCTCGTTGGGGTCCTCAACCGTCAACTCGAAAGTCTGAGGGTCGTCGAGATAATGCTTGAAAATCGTGCTGTACAGGCGAGCACCGATCCCCTTGCCCTGGAATGGCGGCAAGATCAAGAACTGGGAAAGACGAGAGCGACAATGCAACTTTTTCATCAGGTCAAACTCTTCCTTCGGGAGGTCCCATTCGGTCGACGCCGGCGGCTGAGGGCGGAACGAGAAGAACTTGTAGACAGTCGAGTAGCCGACGAAGGTGTAGGAGGGTTTCTCGGGGGTCTCGCCGGACTTCTGCTTGCGGTAGAGGAAGTAGACAGTCCACCGGTTGGCATCTTCGGGCTCCTTCCAGGGGTCCTCGGTGTTCTCCAAGTCGCGCGCAATGTACGATCCACCTTCAATAAACATGGGAACCAGAATCTCGATGCGGTTGACAATTTGCCTCACAGCCGGGTCGGCCAGGCTGCCCTGCCACACCTCGTATGTACCGTCGTCGCCTTCGAAGCTTGAGTGAAGGTTACCGGGAGGAACGAAATCGTCAGGCTGGCTCTGGGCGCGGCTCTCGAACTCTTTGTTGGATTGGAAAGCGACTGCAAAATGTGAGCAAATGCTCCTTATGGCGCGTATTCGTCAGCGCGGCGAATAATCATGAGTGTGACTTACCTCCAGGGAGATGCTCTCTCAAGATTCCGTCGACGTCCGCAGCCTCGGTCTCTCCGACAGACAGAAACTTCTTGTCATATGAAACCTTGACATGGGGGCACATGTTGTATGAGAGGTATCGCAGGTTGATCTTGAGGCCCTTGAACCCAAAGATCCGCTCATCGTCGCCAAAGATCGAGTACGTGAACTTGGGGTTGAAGGATCCGATAGCTTTGGTCGCTCCAGCTGCAGGGGCGATCAGGCTGATCGTGACAGCCTCGGTGGCATTCGCCGACCCTGTAAGAGAGATGTCAGTGCAACGCGATAATATGAAGCTGAATTTGGAAGGACGTACATTCATCAGATTCGGCCATTGTGTCGTTCACTGCGCTGGCACCGCCGCGGGAGCTGTGAAATTATTCGCACTTGCCGAGGATACAGTGTAAACGCGAGCCAAGTCGTATTTTCAGAACGAAGAAGCGAAGATGATATGTTTTCGCGAGAAGGTTCGCCGCACAAAGGAAGCAGTGTGGGTGTCGTTGGTCGGACCAAGCTTACAGCTACGATTTGCGACGGGCTGACGCGCAGTTTCGCGACGCGACTAATTGAACGGCACATGCATTTAAAAGGGTTTTAGGCGGGCCCTCCGCTGTCAGTGTCTCGGGGCGCTAGTGTAGGCCGGCTTGAAATAGCTCTGCGGCCCTCGCAGACGGCAGGAGGTGCGGGACCCACCCGCATTACGACATGTGGTGACAAGGCAGGAGCAGGAGCGGCGGACCCGGGAAAGACACAAACGAGCCCCGGCCAATGGCCAATGGATTGCGCCAGGTGCTGAGCCAGCCAGTGAGCCCAGCCCAGCTTACCTAGCTTCGGAACCAACCTCGACGATTATCCCTTCGCAAGCTGGGAGCCGATGAGAGACAAGCCAGAAAAAAAAGTGTCGAACGACGAATTCCACCTCTCCTCTCTCTCTCTCCCTCCCCCCCCATTGAGCAGCAGGCAAGCAGGGTGGCCGTCGATTCTGGTATCAGAAATGTTGGCGTGATCCAAAGCTTGCGACAATCCATCCTACGCCTTTACACGCGCCTTACACGCGCCGAATTGATTCGACGCATCCTATTCAAAAATGGGAGGGTTGCTGTTGCTGCTCTTGTTGAGCGTAAGTCCTTATCTGCTGGCCAGCTTAGCGTCGGCCGGCTACCATGAACACCGCCCACGATGAATGCTATGCTAACGCAAGCCGCGACGACAGACGGTGATGGCCCTGGCGTACGTAGCCCCGCGATGAGATCGACATCTCCTGTTGAACCAACCGCCATCGGCCCCGAACGACCCATACTGATGTGAATCGCTAGGTCCTTCTTCGCCGGTTCACTACCTCTCGCCATCTCCCTGACACAATCACAACTCCGATTCATATCCAGCGTAGGCGTGGGCATTCTAGTCGGGACCTCAATGATTGTAATCATACCCGAAGGCATTGAAGCGGTCTCGACCACAGGAGGGCACCAGCATGATAAGAGAAGCTTGGCTGCAGCGGCAGGCAAGCAAGGGAGGCTCGACGTGCGATGGACGACGGGCGATGATATACCCCAACTGGCGCCCGGCGCCGGTTCTACGCGAGCGCGGGACGAGCTTGCATCACTTGGACAAGTTGATGTGGAAGGTGTGAGGCTGCGTGGTCGAGAGGAGCCGGCTCCGGGCGAACACGGTCATGGCCAGACGGCACCGGTCCATGCCCCGGGTACCGAACCGAAACACGAGGAGAAGCACACCGAGGTGCCAACGTTTTACATTGGACTTTCCATGATCCTCGGGTTTGTCCTCATGTTCCTCATCGACAGGCTTCCTCGCCACGCGACGGATCGCCTGGGAACGGAACCGCAGATGCGGCACGTCAGCTTGGATAACCTTGGTGGGGCATCAAGCGGCGTCGATGAGGAGTCGGAAGGGTTCTTGGGTCCTCTGGCGCCGCCGCCGAAGCAGTCGCGAAGCCTCGCGACCACGATTGGTTTGGTGATACACGCCGCGGCAGACGGAATCGCCATGGGAGCTTCGACCTCCACATCCAACACCAAGCTGGGCTTGATCATCTTCGTCGCCATCATGGTTCACAAAGCTCCGGCCGCGTTTGGCTTGACTTCGGTCCTGCTCAAGCAGGGTCTGACAAAGCGTACAGCCAGAGGACACTTGATCGTCTTCAGCCTTGCAGCCCCGTTCGGTGCCTTGAGCACGTGGGCTATTATTCAGATTCTAGGCGGAGGTAACCTTGACGGTGAGTCCGGCCAGTGGTGGACCGGCATGCTTCTGCTGTTCTCGGCAGGAACTTTCCTGTAAGTGGAATTCCCACTGCTCCAGCCGTGGGCAGAGGTGTAACTAACATTACCAAGCTTCGTCGCGATGCACGCCATGCAGGAGGAGAGCGGCTCCCCGAAGCACGAACACGGCGGAATGAATGGTTTCTCGGAAGGAGGCGGCGCGCAGAGGGGGCAACACCGGCCGCAGATGCGCGATACCTTTGCGACTGTAGCCGGCATGCTCCTGCCTTTGCTTACTCAGTTTGGGCATCACCACTAAATAAAACCGTGCCGTCGCGGGGCCATCTCAGGTTCGCCCCGCGTCTCGAAGGCAGAGGACTAATGATATGGCGGCGACGAACGAATCGTTGCTCCAGTGTACGACGAAGTTGTCTTGACTCATGACGATGATGACTGTACTGCTGCGTGTAAACTATACATGGTGGACTGCCAGATCCAGAAAGGATGTATTTTAAGATTCTGTACCCTAGACCGATCGATGCTGTCCGCAACTATATAAAAGTCGAAAAGTCTTTGGATTGACACATTCCAGAAAGATGATTCGTCCGCCAAGGGAAAAGTCTGGCGCTGAACCTTTCGAGTTTTCTTTTTTTTATTACGCCGCTTGCCATGAGGGAAACTACTGCAGAGCAGACGTATGGAGGGGTCAGGGAAGGCCTTGTCGACCGAGCGCCCGAGTTGAACTAGGTTTCCCTTCTGCGTGTTTCAAGTTCGTACGACGCCCTTGGCAACCGGCCAGGCGCTCGTGGCGCTTCGTCACAACGGACCACCTCAAGGTGGTTAAGTACGGTTGGTTCATGTTCTTGTCAGCGAAAGCGTGTCTGTAATGTTATAAAGCCTCAATGACCATAGCGCGCGAGACTGTGCTTGTGTCATGGAAGGCAGAGGCGGTGGTGCTCCGGCGCTCTCGAGGGGCTGAGACACGCATCTTTCCTATGTCGAACATGGGTGTTGTGGCAGCATGAAATCTTCAACATCGCACGCAAGAATGGCAGCCAGAGATAGATTGATAGCTTCATGCCTCTGCGGCAGCCGACGAGGGATCTGCAAGGCGAAGTGCTGTAAATAGGAAAGCCGCACAAAGTGGGTTGAGCTCTGTCGACAGCGGCATGCAGGTGTCGCAATTCTTCAGACAGAGATCGTCCCGTTAGGGGCAACATTGGCATTGTCAAGCTCCTTCAATATTGGAGGACGGACAATCCGAAGTTTTCCTTCGAACCAGAAGGATTCCCAGGTTTTAAAAGGGTTGGCATAGGCAGGTCTGAGCGTGGGTTGGATTCCCACCCCTGTGTCGTATCACTGGGGCAGATCTGAGGCATCCAAGCCAGTGTCGCAAGTTCCACTGCCTTTCCGAGGGATGTTGAGTCCCTACCTTAGACACGCCAAGAGATGGCCAGGCCGGACCACAGGCCGTTTCTTTTCGTGGAAGCGGTGGATTTCTTTGCCGATGTGATGAGTCGAAACTACAACAGTAGCTTACGGAAGGGCAGCGACATGAGAGTTACGTTCGTTTGTCATTGTCTCTTCTCTTTCACTTGTGTCGCTTGAGCAATGCTCTGTTCAGAAGGAGGAGATGAGCGAATGCGAGTCTTACACGGCAACAGACTTGACGGAGTTTCGAGTAAACTACTGGCTGAGGGTGCGACGGGCTTAATAGAGACCGGTAGCTAAACTTAGCGTGCCGTATCCGTCATGCGACGGCCATGAGGAACTTCGTTCGTGCCCGTCAATGGTTGGCTTCTAGCCCGGAGTTGCTGAGCCTTTGTGCACGGTGGCGGGCTCGCTCGCGGCGGGTTAGTCGGCAAAGAGTCTTTCTAGACTCAGCAACACCTTCGTTCATCGTCTGATGACTTCGGTCTAATTGTAGCTTCGTCCTTTCTCAACGTCGTTGATTCAAGAGGCCGGGTTGACAATGCGACATTACGATGGATACGTGGCAGCCGCTGACTGCCGTCTGGTGATTTGCATCATCTTCGGTGTAACGAGGAACTGCAACGACAGGACGAGATATTTGCTCGCTCAGAGTAGTTTGAAGAACCCGGTATATTTCCTGAAGTTGTTTTTGCGAGATGGACCAGGCAGGCAAACCTGGTCCACAGGAAAAAGGGTCCGACCAGATTAAATGCCAGTGACGAAGGGGCGCGGTTGTGGCTCACTGGCTTTGGGGTCGTTGTCGTCGAGCCCGATTTTGGCGCAGGCATCGAAGAAGCCTCTTGTCGAAAGAGCACAGTCGAAGCGGTGACAGTACATAGTAGCATGGCGCCATTGCGGTGTCTCCATCAGCAGGCCGCAGAAGCGGTGCTTGAGAAGCGCCCCGCCCCGGTCGAGTTTCCCGCTCAGTGGTCGCAATTATCGGCACAGAAGCCAGTTCGCACTCGGCATGCTCCAAAGAGTTGAAAGAATCGATCTACGTCACGCATACCCACTACGGTGCGGACGAAGGACACTAGTGCATTATAAGCGCCGCTAACTCGGACCCTGCAGGGCCCCCCAGGTAGAGAAATGTTGTGGTCTCTTGTTTGCAGCAAAGCGAGGGATAGTGAGACTTTGCTCAGCTGCTCGTGGGCAGGGGCCGCTGTAGAGAAGAGATAACGAGGCCGGAGCTGGAGAATGGAAGGGTCTGGTTTGTGAATATTTCGCATGTGCAGAAGCGGCTGTCCATGTCCACAAGCGCAAGGGACGAGGAGAGAGACGGCTTGATGGATGCGGAGACTGGACCGGCGTGTTGGCAATGGAAAGATCAATGGATGACCACGCATTGTTCTTGGTCATTCCAGCCGAATTTGCATTCGTGTCGGACAATAAACTCGGATCGAATAACTGTTGAATGGCGGCTTGTGTTCGAGTAGAGTAGAGTACCGGTTTGGAAACGTCCCCCGAATATCCGTAGCACTGGATGTCTTCTGACGACGGGAGGCTGAAGTTGCTGTAAGTGAGGGATGTCGCCATCAGGCCGGCGTGATTGGTTCAGCGATGTCGGGACTGGCCGTTTGCGGGTGGTGCTTGGCTCCGGCTGGGGTGTCCGTACCATGTCCGCAAGATACGTTTGGAGAAGGCGGTTGGACTTCCAATCGACGACGGGAGGCGGGGTTTTTCGGCGTTCAACTGAACTCTGGTGGTTCTTTGAGTTGTTGCGGGCGATACATAGTATGGGACAGAGAGTGGAAGAGGTCGTGTCGACCTGATGGTAAGGTATCGATGCATGGCCTGTCGTTCAGGTCCAGGAGCTTGGAGATTGTCAGGTCAGCTGAAGTGTCAGATGTCAGTCCCGTGGTGGATGGCAACAGGCACGAAACAGCGCTAGAGAAGCCCCAGAATAAAATTCTGTTTGTTTGGGAATCATGGCGAGCGCGGCGCGCCTGGGCCCTGGGCTTGAGCCTTGGAGAGAGGCGCTGTCTGTGTCAAAGGTATTGGGTCGAATGCTGCGAAGTAATGTCGTTGCATACCTTACAGATATGAAGAGGTCATCGTGGTTTCTGTGTCCACCTTACTTTCTGATTCCTGGCCGAGGAAAATTTACATCCAAGTTCTTACCGCCCCGCAGCCGCACCTTTCTTGGTTCCCGCCATCTACCTAGGTACCGTAGTAAGGTATCTGCAGACACAGGCGCAGAGCGGGAGGAGGCGCCTCCAAGACAATCAAGACCACGGATACCTGAAGGTAAGGTAGAGTGACCTCATCTTAGGTATAATCTTCCATCAAATCTCAAGTACCTGTCACGGACTCCACGGCTCTCCTCCGATGCTCCTTCCAAGCATATCTCGCCTCCCGGTCCCTCCACTTCCGCCCCCTCCCCATTCTCGCCTCAGTGTGGCCCCCCGGTCCCCAATTTACATCCATTGCGAGAGTGAAAGACGGCAAAGCACAAAGAAAACGGGAAGCAGCAGCAGTAGTAGAGGGTGCACTGTGACTTGTGTGTGGCACCGCTAATTAGGTACTCGGGCGGTCTCTTCCCCCCATGCACTTCCCACATAGCCGCAAACCCAGGCCTTCTTCGGCGGTCCTCATCAATGATCCCAGCATTCGACATGACACCCTTTTTCTGCTGTGTCCGTCTCTGACCTGCTGGGTTTCTTGCCGCTCCCTCTCTGTCTGTCTTTTCCTTTGTCACTCTGCCCAGACCAGACCGGACGGCATCATCAGGTACCGTCCCGTACCTTGCGCCGGTGCCATTCACCCATTACCCACTTCGCAGTACAGTAAGATACTAGGTTCTTGAAGGATACACACCTCATCCAAGCAAGCACCAAAAGTCATTCCTTAGGTGCGGTACCTACCTACCTTACCTCATCTGCCTGACTTCCCCAGTGCCGCTCGTCCACTATCTGATCTCTCCTTTCCTTCTCCCTTCCTCTCTCCACCCCCAAATCCCCAATTCCAACCAACACCTGTCGGCTGGCCTTTCTCTCCAATCCCATCTCTCCTCCTCCTCCTCCTCCTCCCCTTCTCGTTCCCTTCGATCACCGCCGAGAGACGACCAACTTCGCAGGGAGGCGTGAAGGTATTTGGGCGTCAACCATCGATACTGTCGACATCGCAGGAAAACCCACTCGCAATTGATACGCCCTGTGCATTCCATACCACCTACCTTACACTACCTTACAGTACCGCCAGCGCCAGGCCTTGCGACCCACGCTTTCCGCTTGTCAACTCCGATTGTTAAGCTTCCGTCTCCCGCGCCCCATATCAAGTGTCGAGAGCCATACCGGCCCGCCCGTCTTCTCATTCAACTTCCCGGAACAAGACCGACTTTCTTGTTTTTAGACGACACCCGTCAACGCCCTTTGGGCGCTCGCCAACGTCCGCCGTCTCCCTCATTCTCATTCTTCCGTCACATGCGCAACTCGACCTAGACGTTGAGATATCTTACCGCCCAACCGATATCGTTAATCCGTCCCTCCGACTCTTCACGATTTTCCCGCGAGGTGCTCAAACTGTACCCTTCGCCTCGTGTGTCGCCGCACGTCTTCCACCACGCCGCATTGCCTCTCCGTCAAAACTCCCACGAATCCCCCGGTCACGACGCTTTGACTACAAATCGAGTTGCTTGGCAATCCTCTGTTGACGTTCTTCTTTTAATGAGCGCCCGGCAGCGACTCCATACTCCGACAACACCACGATACGTCAACCCACCTGCGATCACCCTCTCTCCCTACGCTCTACGAACACGACTCCTGAGGTCTTGCGATTGATAGGCGTCAACTACCCCGAGAGCCATCTTCTCACGCTCCACCGCGACATGGCCGGCTACAACAATCGACCATTGAGTTTCTCGGAAAGGAGGGGGAGCATGCTCAGCGACGATATGACTTTGAATACCGGAGGGATGCCCAGCAGTTCCAGGTTGGAGAAGATGCCTGCGCGACCGGGTCATATGCGAGGTCCACCTACGCCCAGCATGACCACGCCTGCCGCGGACTTCGATCAGCAACTGACAGGCTCGCCGCCACCACCTCCCACTCCCGCAGCCTCTCCAGGCCCTTCCCATCACCAGCTCGACTGGAGCGACGCCGCCGACGATGAGGACTTCTTCCTGGCCAAAGTGCGCCATCACTTTAAGAACTCTGGCGGCCCACACCGGACTCGCCTTCTGGCAGATCTCCTGAACCTTTGCACAAGTCAGCAACTAAGCTTCGTACACCAGTTTGTGAGCCCGTTGCTTAAGAAGGACCCATTTACGAGCCTTCCCGATGAGCTTTGTCTGCGCGTAAGTTCAAGATATCCTCCCGTGTTCCATGTTGTGCCTGCTAACATACGCTGCCAGATTCTCTCATTCATCGATGATCCGAAAGTTTTGGCTCGTGCTTCTCAAGTGTCCAGGAGATGGCGAGATTTGCTGAGCGACGACATGACCTGGAAGAACCTGTGCGTCAAACACGACTATGGAAGACGCCTCTCTGAAGTTTCTGCCGCCATGGGAAGTGCAACACGACCTGGTGCTCAACCTATCTGGGGCGACAACGAATACGCCAGCAGTAGCTTTCCTGGTGCTCTGCCCATGACGGCACATGCTTCCGGCTCGCGTAGTCTCGACGGAGCATCAAATACGCGGCCAAAAATGAGGTCGTACAAATCGCACTTCAAGCAACGGTACCTTGTAGAGGCAGCTTGGAGATCTGGCGGTACCAGCACTACCAGGAACATCACCCAAGAAGGAGGCGTGGTGACCAGCTTGCACCTCACGCCCAAATACATTATTGTGGCTCTCGATAACGCCAAGATCCACGTTTTTGATACAAAGGGCAACGCTCAGCGCACCTTACAAGGTCATGTCATGGGTGTCTGGGCGATGGTACCTTGGGACGACATTCTGGTCAGCGGCGGTTGTGATCGCGACGTACGCGTTTGGGACTTGTCTACAGGGTAAGTGTATTCGGTACGTGTTGTCCAACGATCTGCTAATTGTCATAGTGCCTGCCTCCACACACTCCGTGGCCACACGTCAACTGTGCGGTGCCTTAAAATGTCAGACGCAAACACGGCGATATCGGGCTCGCGCGATACGACGCTTCGAGTATGGGATATCCGGACCGGTTTGTGCAGAAACGTCCTCGTCGGCCACGGCGCCAGCGTCCGATGCTTGGAGATCAAGGGAGACATTGTTGTGTCTGGCAGCTACGACACCATGGCCAAGGTTTGGAGCATATCGGAGGGCAGATGTATCCAGACGCTTCAGGGTCATTTTAGTCAGATTTACGCCATCGCGTTTGACGGGAAGAGGGTGGTGACAGGCAGTCTGGACACCAACGTCAGGATTTGGGATCCGAAAACCGCGTAAGTTCCAAAAACACATGAATATTTGGTATAATTGCTAACTGAAAACAGCGAATGCCTGGCTATTCTGCAAGGTCATACGTCTCTGGTGGGGCAGTTGCAAATGCGCGGCGACACCTTGGTGACTGGCGGTTCCGATGGATCGGTTCGGGTTTGGTCGTTGGAGAAGATGTGCCCCATTCACCGGCTTGCTGCGCACGATAACAGCGTGACCAGCTTGCAGTTTGACGATACCCGTGTTGTGAGTGGCGGAAGTGACGGCAGGGTCAAAATTTGGGACCTCAAGACGGGCCATTTGGTTCGTGAACTCATCGCTCAGGGTGAGGCGGTTTGGCGAGTGGCCTTTGAAGACGAGAAATGCGTCGCTTTGGCCTTGAGACAGAATCGGACGGTCATGGAGGTAAGTAGACTTCGCTTGTGGGCACAATCCCTCATACTGACATTTCACAGGTTTGGTCATTCTCTCCTCCAGAAGATGTCCTATACGACCGCCCGCTCTCTCTTCAGCAACGTGTATTGCAAGACACCCCACATCGCCCTATGAGTGCGATGCAGCTCGACTTTCGACAGCAGCAGCCAACTGTTGCAGGTCCAAGTCGAGAAACGACAGGTAGTCAGGACGTCGACATGAGGGACGCTGGACCATCAACTGCCCCGCTGCAGGGTGGTAACAAAACGTTCTTCCACGATGACTAAATGACGTAGCCCACTGCATTTTGCGTTGGCAAATTTTCGCAATGGACGATGAATTTCGCACTAGAACGCAGCTAGTACATATGCATTGGCAGTTCACTACCACGGCACATACAAGACGCCGATGTGGACGATTGGGCCAGTTACAGGAGGGTTGCTTTCATCAGCAAGTTTTATTGACGACAACACGCTTCTGAGCATAGACGGTGGCGCTGTCCAACAAAGAAGGATGGCGTCGTTTGGCGTTGGTCGGAAAGCATCGCATGCATTTGGAAGGACGATCAGCATGGAATTGCTAGCATTGGGGAGGGTTGTTTTGGGGTCTTCATTAACGGTGGACAATTGGCGGGAATCATGACACCAGGGCGTTGACGTTGTCGTCAGCCTCCTCACTTAATCTTGGTAGAGCATATAGTAGAGCTTTACCAACACAGAATGAGCTTCACTGACAGCCAACTCGGTCGAGTGAGGGACGAAGCGTATCAATCAGGCACCTTGTCTGTACAGCTGGGTGATTAGATCTCCTGAAGTGTTCCGCCAGCCCGTCCATGCGCCGAGTCGAACGGAAGATGAGTCTACTCATTCCTAGATTGTACTTCCCATTAACACTTCTTTTTTGTTATTTGTGTCATCTTCAAGTCACTCTTTATAGAACGACCCTCGCTTGTATGTGTCTTCAAGCAACACGACTTCGGCTCCCGGACCGTACTCTGTCAGTCGCGCACTGCGTAACTGACTAAGCTTGCGTTGGGTTGGCGAGGAATTGAGTTCTCGTTCTCGCCCTAGCGATTGGGTCGGAGCCTTTTGCGGCGATTGGAAAGTGGTTGCTCAATTCCCTTCCTATCTCCGATGCTCGCTCAACTTAATGGAGCCCGACTAGGGGAGAAAAAAAAAATAGAAAAATAGAAAGACCGACCGTTGCAAGCCGGGGGCCCACCGTCATGAGTGACAGAGCCACCTGTCGGAACGAAGTGGCAGGGTGCGAGAGGCACCAGCCGTGGACGGCGCACTTCCAAAATCCCGTTGAGAGGGATCACGTGTTGATGAGCTAGTCTATATCGGGACTAGTAGTTTTCAACAAGCAGCAGCTCCCTTCCCAACCAACGCCGCGATTTTTCGGAGCTCCAGCGATCAAATAATTTGTTATCACCCTCCTCTCCCCGATCCCTTCACATCCTCATCGACCGGAGGCTCCATCAACCCAACCCCCACGATGTTCTCCCGCGCGATCAGGTTAAACCGAGCGGTGCCTCTGCGCACTCGTGCTCCCGCTTCTTTTGTTTCTGCTTCTCGGTCCGTCACCACCAATGCCGCATCGGCGACCCTGGAGAAGGGCCTCCCGCAGGTCAGTTTGCGCTCTTTTCCCGCCGCCACATCCGACAACCATGTCGCCAAAACAACACGACCGCACCGATCACGACCCAATCTATCGTTCAAGTGGCTGATCTTTGCCTGTTTTAGTCCGACGATGAGCCTTTCCAGATCACCCTGAGCGATGAGAGCTTCGAGACGTACCAGCTCGACCCCCCGCCATACACCCTCGAGGTGACCAAGAAGGAGTTGAAGCAGATGTACAAGGACATGGTCGTTGTCAGGTACGACATACTTGTTTTCATGCGACGACGTTTGCATGGTCAAGTCGACCCATCCGCTGACTGAACAACCAGACAAATGGAGATGGCTGCCGACCGATTGTACAAGGAGAAGAAGATCCGTGGTTTCTGCCATTTGTCTACCGGTCAGGAGGCTGTCGCCGTCGGTATTGAGCACGCTCTTACTCGCGAGGACGACGTCATCACTGCCTACCGTTGCCACGGCTTCGCCTACATGCGCGGCGGAACCGTCCGCTCCATCATTGGTGAGCTTCTGGGTCGCCGCGAGGGTATCGCGTACGGCAAGGGAGGTTCCATGCACATGTTCACCAAGGGCTTCTACGGAGGCAACGGTATTGTCGGTGCGCAAGTACCCGTCGGTGCCGGTCTCGCTTTTGCCCACAAGTACACTGGCCGCAAGAACGCCTCCGTCATCTTGTACGGTGACGGTGCCAGCAACCAGGGTCAGGTCTTCGAGGCCTTCAACATGGCCAAGCTTTGGGGCCTGCCCGCACTCTTCGGCTGCGAGAGTGAGTCCTCCCTCCACCCCGTGATGGCTGAGAACTCCCGCTAACGATTCTACCAGACAACAAGTACGGTATGGGTACCGCTGCTGCCCGCTCCTCCGCTCTTACCGACTACTACAAGCGTGGTCAGTACATCCCCGGTCTGAAGGTCAACGGCATGGACGTCCTTGCCGTCAAGGCCGCCGTCAAGTACGGAAAGGACTACACCGTCGCCGAGAACGGACCCCTTGTCCTTGAGTACGTTACCTACCGCTATGGTGGACACTCCATGTCCGACCCTGGCACCACCTACCGCACCCGCGAGGAGATCCAGCGCATGCGTTCCACCAACGACCCCATCGCCGGTCTCAAGCAGAAGATCATGGACTGGGAGGTTGTCACCGAGGACGAGCTCAAGACCATCGACAAGGAGGCCCGCAGCTTCGTCAACGAGGAAGTTGCCGCTGCCGAGGCCATGGCCGTTCCCCAGACCACCCCTCAGATTCTGTACGAGGACATTTACGTCAAGGGCACCGAGCCCCAGTACATCCGCGGCCGCACCGCCGAGGAGTCCTACTACTTCAACTAAAATTCCCCCTTGCACGAAGAATAATTGTCTCCTAACCTACCTGTCTTGATGTACAATAAATACCTGCTAGCTAGAGGGCGTGAAGTGGACACAATCTGAACATGTCCGGGGTCTGCAGATATCCTGGTTCGACGCACTAAAATCTCAATTGTGAAGCCTGATGTTGCCAATTGCCGTGTATGATGGAATATTGGGTGAGCTAGCAAGCATTGTGGTCATTTCTGTTAGTGAGTTGACGGCGTTGACTTCAATTGGTGCATACTGTGTATAAGAACTGCCAAATGTGGCAGCACGACCTGCTTGGGGGTGGATCCATGCATTGAACGAGTCTTATCACCTAAGTGTCTAGAGCGCCGGGCAAGAGTCGCACCAAGATCTCATTACTGCTGTAACGTGGCTTACAATCACTTTATCTAGGAAGACATTACAGGACTGCGTTGCTAGAATTGGTCTGGCTGAAATACTATAAATTTCCATGCTGAAATAAGGGTTTAGGAACGTGTTGGGAGTACAAGGCAGTCTCACGGTACATATCGAACCCCCGTTCGTCGTTAGTGGGGGTTCCTGGCTGTCTGCCTGTGCACAGACATTTAAGTTGGCGTTGCAATTAACCTAGACGCGTTTCTGCCTGGAGAGGCGCGTCGAGCTGCTCCGTCCCGCCAACCTTCATGTCTGCCTTCGCCTGCGCCCGCCTTTCAAACACGTCAATTCTTCACAGGAACGCGTTCAAGGCGGCATTCCGTATCAACCTTCGATATTTTGCCGTCTACAAGCTGCCAGTCCGCACAATGGCGCCAAAGCAGGCTACGTTGGGGTACGTCAAGTCCTCGCAGACGACTTTGGGGTGTGTACTAGGGCGACGTCCCTCGGACCACCATGAATGCATTGGGGCTTCGTTTCCTTCGATTTCTGCGTGGCCGCAATGATCGTCCGCTGACTTTTCGAACAGCAAGTTCTTTGGGAAAAAGGGCTCGAAGCCTGAACCTCAGCAGAGCAAGCTAAGCTTCGCCACCAAGCCTGCTCCGAAGAAGGAGGTCAAGGAGGAGGAGGCCGATGCACCAAAGCCTAGCTCGAAGGACAAGAAGGACGGTACAAGTAAGTCGAGAATACCACTTCTCTTCGTAGACTGTATATTCACACGCTGGTCGCAGAGGCAAGAAAACGCACCCGAAGCCCGAGTCCCATCGCAAATGCGTCGAGTCCGAAAGTCAAGAACGAAGATGCCGAAGACGAGGAAGATCAGCCCGTATCTAAGAGACCCCGCAGAGGCCGCCAAAGGGTTGTCGAAGAGGAAGACGAGGATGAGATGATGGACGAGGCTCCCGCCAAGTCGCCATTGAAATCACCAAAAGCCAAGAAGAGCGCATCGAAGAAGACGGAGAAGGCAGCGGAAAGAAAAGCTGCGGTTTCAAAAGACTCGGCTTCGGTGAAAAACGCCAAACCTACGTCGTCACCTGCGGCCGCCAAGGATGAAGACGAGGAGGAGACGGCATCCGCATCTGCATCCGAGGCCGAGGATGTTGACGATGTTGATGAGGAGGAGGATGCAGTCAAGTCCAAAGCCGCCAAGAAGACGTTAGAGAAGGTGCAGATGAAGCTCAAGACTGCCGCCAAAGACCCCTACCCCGACTGGAAAGCAGGCGAACCAGTTCCTTACGCAGCGCTCTGCACGACTTTCTCCCTCGTCGAGATGACCTCCAAGCGACTTGAAATCATGGCGCATTGCTCTCTTTTCCTGCGACAGGTCATGCGCTTGACGCCTGACGACCTGCTGCCGACTGTACTACTCATGATCAATAAGCTGGCACCTGATTACGCCGGCATTGAGCTTGGCATTGGCGAGTCTCTCATTATGAAGGCTATCGGCGAAACCACAGGACGGACTCTGGCTGTTATCAAACAGGATCAGAAAGAGATCGGAGATCTCGGCCTGGTTGCTGTGAAGAGTAGGTCGACGCAGCCTACCATGTTCAAGCCTAAGGCTTTGACAATCAGAGGCGTTCACAAGGGCTTGATGGGCATTGCGACGGTGTCTGGAAACGGCGCTCAAGGTCGCAAAGTGGACGCAATTAAGAAGCTGCTCTCAGCAGCAGATGCCCATCGTTCTGGAAGGGTGGATATCAACAAAGACAAGGGAGGTCCGAGTGAAGCCAAATACCTTGTTCGATTCCTGGAGGGCAAGCTTCGACTCGGCTTGGCGGAGAAGACAGTCCTGGTGTCCTTGGCTCAGGCAGTGGTGTACCACGAGGCAGATGCCAAGGGTCAAGTCCCCAAGACGACAGATGTGGAGCAGGCGGAGGCTGTTCTCAAGCAGGTTTACAGGTACGTCTATGCTAGCTTGGTGCTGGCTGATATTAACCATGAATAGTGAACTCCCCAGTTACGACGTTATCATCCCGGCCATGGTGGAGCACGGCATCATGAACCTCCGCGAGCACTGCAAGCTCAAGCCCGGTGTGCCCCTGAAGCCCATGTTGGCCAAGCCAACGAAGGCCATTACTGAGGTTCTGGATCGTTTCGAGAACCAGACATTCACTTGCGAATACAAATATGACGGCGAAAGAGCACAAATTCACTACGTGGCCAAGAATGCGAGTGAGGAGCTTAGTCAATCCTTGCCGGGAGCTACGCAGGCTGCTGCAGACGGAGTCGCTTCCATCTTCTCCAGGAACTCGGAAGATCTCTCCAAAAAGTACCCGGATATCTTGGCCAAGCTTCACAGCTGGGTCAAGGCAGACACCAAGAGCTTCGTCCTGGACTGCGAGACTGTGGCCTGGGATGTTGAGGAGAAGAAGGTGCTTCCGTTCCAGCAGTTGATGACTCGCAAGAAGAAGGACGTCAAAATTGAGGACGTCAAGGTTAAGGTGTGTGTGTTTGCCTTTGATCTGCTTTACCTCAACGGCGAGGCCATTGTGGAGAAGCCTCTTCGCGAACGCCGTGAGCTTCTTGAGCAGGCTTTTGCGCCGGTCGAGGGAGAGTTCTCTCTTGCTACACACATGAACGGACAGGAGCTCGAGCAGATTCAGGAGTTCCTCGACGAGAGTGTCAAGGCGTCTTGTGAAGGTCTCATGGTCAAGATGCTGGACGGTTCCGAGAGCGGGTATGAGCCCAGCAAGAGAAGCCGAAATTGGCTCAAGGTAAGCCGCTATGATCCCCCTTCGTTGCATCGTCTTTGCGTGACGGTAGTGAACTGACCGTGGAATCTTCTTCTAGATCAAGAAGGATTACCTCAGCGGCATTGGCGACTCACTCGATCTCGTGGTATTGGGCGCGTACTACGGAAAGGGCAAGCGCACATCCGTCTACGGCGCGTTCCTTCTCGCGTGCTACAACCCATCGTCCGATACGTATGAAACCGTGTGCAACATCGGCACGGGATTCTCCGAGGCGGTGCTCGAGGAGCTGCACAAGCAGCTCTCGGACACTGTCATTGACCGGCCGAAGCCGTTCTACGCCCACTCCTCGGGCGGTCAGCACCAGCCCGACGTCTGGTTCGAGCCGCGTTACGTCTGGGAGGTCAAGACGGCCGACCTGACGCTCAGTCCGCGCTACAAGGCCGGCTGCAAGGAGGGCGTCGACCCGGGCGGCGAGAAGGGCATCTCCCTCCGCTTTCCGCGCTTCATCAAGGTGCGCGACGACAAGAAGCCCGACGAGGCCACGTCCAGTCGCCAGGTGGCCGAGATGTATCGCAAGCAGGAGAGCGTCACCAAGAGCAAGGGACCTGCAGTTGATGATGATTTCGAGTATTGATGCAAGGGATATACGCTCGGGGCATGGAAAAATGGGTTCGCAAGGCGTTTTAGCACTGGCTTCTTTTTTTCATCTTCCTTTCTACTTCCTGGAGGATGGGCAGGCCAAAGAATACTTGCTAGGTATTTGTAAAATGCTCAAAGTAGGAGGGCACTGACTAAACACACATTGTATGGCTCTAAATTTACTTCTCGGAGTAAACGCCGTGTGCATGTGCTGCGGCTCTTCTGTGCTCACTCATATCACCTTATCTGCCTGCGTCCAACGTCCGTTCCTTCGCTGCATGTCTCATGATGGGTGATCCCGTTCTCGATATACTTTGAACGTACATGTGCATAGGGGCCGACCGGCTTCGAGCCGACCTGCGTCAGTCTACGTCGTTGTGCTTCTGGAGAAATGTGAAATCACCCGTGGTTGAGTGAGGCTGTGCTTCTTGCGACTCGGAAGTTCCGTTCATATCTGTCCATGCTTTTTTTCATAGGTCTATGGTACAGGTCGCTCTATTGGCTCTTTCTCAGTAGCCCGAGTTTATACATCCGCCGAAACGAAACGGTCGAAAGACGGCGTTCTACGCCCTGGCGGCGCTGCTCCTATCCACCTTCTTCTGAACACTGGGACCCAGTCCAATACCCTTTCTTCGGCCCCGCACGACGGCCTCGAGCGCCTTGCCCACGGCCGGCATGTCGCCGAGCATGGTCAAGTGCCCGCGCCCCGTGTGCACTCGGCCGCCCCTCACCAGCTCATACCCTTCTGGCAGCTGCGCCTCTCGTGCGAGGACCACGCCGTCGCCCCCGCGGAAAATGAGGTCGTCGTAGGCGTCGGCGTGAGCGATGGCTTCTCGGCTGCTCACGTTGACAGCGTGAACGGTAGGAATCTCTTTGCTGTAGATGACGCCGAGCGGAGGATAGAGATTGGCTTCCGTATGGCTGGGGTTGTGTTGTGTCTCTGCGCGAAAACGCTTGACCTCGGAGAGTGTTCGTTCAAGGTACGCGAGGCTCTTTGCGCGGTTGGGCGGCGTAGGTGTTCCCGGTATCCCTCTAGTGAATGGCGACGGTGTGCTGTTGATAGATGCCTGATGATGGGTGTTACCGTCTATTTGGGGGTTAAGATTGCCCTCCATTGCGAGTTCGGCCCGGCGAGCGGCGTCAGCCAGGGAGTGCGGAAGGATATGATTGTTCCTCTTATCGCTAGAGGCGCGGTTGCGCAGAGGCAGAAGGGAGCTAAATGAGTTCGACTTCTCCTTCTGGTTGAGTGGCGGTAGCGTTGCTTCGATGCATGGAGAAAGGCGATGCTTGATCCACTTATTGACGTCGTGAAAGTCGACCCGGTATTCCTCCTTCGTGTCCTTGTTGACGAAACATGCGCCGTCGTCGGGCAAGAAAACGAACGTCGTTCGCAATGAAAAGTTGACCTGGGCGGTCAAGATCTTCTCGTTCAGCAGCACAGCATCTCCATTTCTGAGAGGACCCAGGACGTTGATACAAGCCTGAGGTGTGCCAACGTAAACGACACCTGAGAAGAGGTCCGGTCGTTGGTTGACAGCATGGCGTGTGATGAGACCACCGAGACTATGCGCCAGGACAAGCGCGCCTCTGGGCTCCTCGGAATCCGGCTGATTCGACGGGAGTTTCTCCAGAAATTCGGTCATCTTGCGTGATAGCAAGTGTGGGCTCAGTCTCCAGTCGTAACCGTAGTCCCAAAGTCGCAACTTTCCTTTGCGGACATTCTCGCACGCCGCGATCTTCCTGAACAATTTCCTCGAGATGTCGATTGGACCAATGTTCTGAAGCATTCCCGATGGAATGATACGTTCTTCCATGTTCTCCTCGTCCTCAGGATCCAGCCCAACTTCCAAGTCGACCTTCCTCATGTTCAGTCCAATCTTGACAGGAGCCCACAACTGGTGATGTGGAGGTTCGGCCGACCGCAAAATTGAGCCCCGGTAGCCGCCCAGTATGACGATGTCCCCAGTCAAAGTCTCCAAGACCTTGTCCAAAATAGCAGGGTCATCCGGATCGATCTTTGTTGTCGGGATGTCGTTGTTTGCCACGTCTTCGTTCAGTTTAAGCGAAGACGGAAGCTTGGATAGACTTGGCATCTTGAAAGTTGGTCTCTCGGGTAAGCTGTCCTTGATGGCTTTCATCCTCACATTGGCCATCTCTCTTACATGATCGAATCTCCCGTCATCGTCACCGATGGAGGAGGTACGAGATAATGAGTGATACAACAAGGAATCATCTGACGTTACTCTTCGTAAAACACGAGGCCTTGTAGTTGGTGGTTTCGAAGATGAAGCGGCAGAGCGGCTGACGTTGGCGGTTTCTGATGAGAGTTGAGCCTGTCGAGACTGGGCGGCGGTGTGAGACTCGGGGCCTGTGTTACTGTACGGTCTGCCGGTTTGGGGGAAAGTAGACTTCCGTTGACTTGCCACGGGCTTTGGCTCTGATCTTTCCGCTGCGGCAGTGAAAAATGAGAAAGAATTGAAGATGGAAGATGGGGCTGGAAACGAAGGTAACGCTTTGGAGAAGCGTTTTAACGCATCGGCGCCCGTTGAGGATGAGCGTTTGTGTCTTGTTTGGCCGAACGATATCGACTCGAGTGCACTCTTATGCCCCTCACCATCGCCACCGCCAAAGATGAAGTTTCTTGGACTTGATTGCCACGGGGAGGGGAGGTCTCTCTCTTTCGGCGCCGGTCTCGGTTTTTGAAGTTTGGGCGTCTGTCGTCTGCTTGGTGGCGAGGGCGAAATGTGCAGCTCAGGCTCGGCCTCGAAATTGGAGGGTATCTCATCGGGGAAAGGTGTTAATTCTGGAGAGCTTGATGAGTCCTCGCTGCTCGGAAGGCCAGAATCGAAGGCACGTCGGCTTATTCTCGATTCCATAGCCGCCGCCTTCTCAGCGGCGGAAGTCTTTGGTAGAGTGAGACGAGTTGCGACGGCGCTCAAGGCGGGCTGCATGACGGACTGGGCGCCATCTTGGTCATCGTCGCCATAAACGGGGTCCTCAGACGGTACCCTCTCTATGGGCGCTGGCGGCGAATTTGACCTCAGCTTGAGGTTTTCCTTCTGTGACATGGCAACCATCGTAACTGAATTTGGTGTACGCGGATAGAGTACGAGAGTCGGGCGGCAGGGGTTGTTTATAAAAGTCGCAATTTGAAGCCGGGCGTTCCGGGGTTAGTTCGAGCACATGCTCAATGTCCTCTTGGGGAGGGAGCAAGAGTGGACACTAGCCAACACAGCACCGAGGTAGGTGCGGAAGAATACCCAAAAAGATGCTCGAAAACCGAAGACTTTCAGAGGAGAAAGGGTTTGGTGAGTCCGGGGAAAAGTTGGGTCGAGTATGAGGAAACCCAAGAGACAAATAGGGCGGCAGGCAAACAATTTCCGTGCTTAGGTTGGGTGAGGTAGGTTGGTGAAGATGTTTTGGGGTTGAAGGACGACGGTTCAATGCAACCCCCTTTGGATCGAAAATGGAATTGACAATGGTGGCAGGGATTTTGGGGGCAGGGAAGAACCAGGTTTAGTTATATAAGGAACAGCCTTGAATCGTACCTACCTCAACACCCTCTCCGTTATCTAGCACTGGCACAGGCTCCGGCTCTGGCGCTGGCGCAGGCGCAGGAGGAGCACAATCAGAGGCAACACTTGAATCCACGTGTGGCCACTGGGCCCAGTTTGATTGTACGCTTGACGTGTGTTCGTTCCTTAGCTTGACAGGCAAAATAGTGACAGCGGCCTTTGGCACACCAAGCATGGCGAGGAGCAGTTAAGGCGATGTACCTTGCAGCGCGAAAAAGTAGCGCGTTGCTAACACAACACTTGAGCACGGAAGGGAAGCTTGCTGATGTTGTCCCACCGTGAAGGGTTTAGAGACCCAAAAGTCTGAGCCCTCGGACCGGAGATCGTTACGATGTACGACCGACGAAGGATGACCCCTGCTCTCGGGCGAATGAGGCGCAGCTCTGTGCATATCAGACCCAGACGCCAGGCTGCCAAATTCGAATGCGGCTACTCGAGAATGGGCGTTGGATGTTTAGGTTTGTTGCTGTTGTCTCTCTCTTGCGTCGCTTGTATTGGTTGGTGGATGTTGTCGGTGAAGATTGCGTATGAAGACTTTTATCATGTCTCACCGCGTCCTGAACCTGGCGAGGAGGATCGTTGGCATGTGCGTGGCCAGTGCTGTGCTGTACAGAGTACTCTGTGTGGGCAGCATATGGCAACTGCTGACTGGTTCCGGATCACTCTTGTAGCTGTGAATGCGGCTGGGCTGCGTGTTCATCTCACTGATGTTTCTCCCGTTTGACACAACCATGCGGTGCTCTGTGATGGAGGCACGGATGCGGGTGAGCTAAGGTCTTGTCGCCCGGTCTTTTGCTCTGGGAAGACAAGACAGCCATGGACCGTCTGCGTTTTGTTTTGGGTCGAATATTCTACCGTTACGCTGCACTGAATCGTTCACGGCCGATCCAATCGCATGGATGGCCAAAGGGCCGCGATTCATGGTGAGATGGTTGAATTTGTGCTGTGTGTAGTCAGCGGACTTGTTTGGAACAGGTGTTCCCGTGCCTTTTCTCTCTTCTCAAGTCCAAGGTTCACGTTGTTTTGGTGATTATGTCAGTGGCATATGCTCCGGTGGAGACTAGCGCGCCCCGTTTTCCACTAAGCGCCATATGGAGGGCACATCATTGGTCAATCCCCATCTCGCCGGCCGGCAGCGGCGGGGCTAAGCGGTACCCGATGCCCGGTAATTTCGAATCGGCCTTGATCAGGCTCTCCGGGCGACTTACGTCGATCTCACGGGGCTGACTTGGATGCTTATCGTCAAAGAGGGTACATCATTCTGGATTTTACAAGGGAGAACAGAGACAGTCGAGAGTAAATAAACTGCAAATATTCACATGAATAAGCACATCTGCATAACACGAAGTAGTGCAGTCGGGAACGCAATCTCAGATCATACCCGACCATTAGGTGTCACTATCAAAAGGTAAGCTCAGGCTATGGCCTGACAAAAGCCCAAACTCGCGACTTGTTGCTTACTTCAGACGATTTTGACCTTGCTTGAGCGTTCTGCCGTGATTCCAGATTGCGGTTTAGGCCGATCTGCGGTGGTACGCCCAGGCTCAAGGCCCAAAGAAGCGTTCGATACCGAGGTCCATGCCTATTTCGAGTTCCGGGCCTGCAATCTTCCATCAAACTAAGCTGCTCACCAGACAGCTACCTACCTGCTTTACCTACTCTGTTGCTACCTAGTCAGCAGCAAGCTCTGTTTTCTGTCGAAGCTGCAGCTTTTGGCTACCACCAGGAGGAGGCTCTCCCGATAAGCTGCTTATCGTCCCACTTGCTGCACATGTATCTGTACTTTGCCCCAACTGTGATGCCGCGTACAGGCACCGTACCGGTACTCCAATACCTAGACGTCATCAACAATGCCAACACGCGAACCAAAGCCTCACTCACCCGCGACCACGACCTTCCATCGTCTTGGCTTTCCAACCGTGTTACCCTGCAGCTTCCCATCTATTGTCCCACGTTTGGTTTTCACATACACACGTAAGGTACCACTTTGGGCGTACAGGGGGGGCTGGCTGATTGCTCACTTCGCGGAACAAAAGAATCCCATCTGCTTGTAACAACCTGGAAAGTCCCAAGCTCCGCTTCTACTCTCTTCCGTCGTCTTGTCTCGTCCCATGCATTATCCTGTTTGCTAAGCTTCCCCCCAACTCAACTCAGCCTTTTCCAACCTCCGGCCCCCGTGTCACAAGCATTCCTTTCTAAACTCCATCCAACCCGCAGCGTCAGGTTAATCCCGAAGCTATGACGACCCTTGAGCCTCGCCAACCCTACACCGACGCGGAGCTGCGCCAGCTGTACCCTCCCCAGCTCAAGCTCCAGCTGGTGCAGATCCTCCTGCGCCACGGCGAGCGCACACCTGTCACCCCACGCTTCCAGAACACCGGCCTCCCTGCGTACTGGCCCTACTGCACTGCCGTCCGCCACCTCCGCTCCGCCGTTCTTGACCCTGACACTGGCGAATACTCATACCTTGACTGGAGGCGTCGCCTAGAGACTTTCAGCTCCCGAGATGACAGCCCCGTCATCGCTACCGGCCCCGGCGCCGAGCTCGACGATGTGTGTGATATGGGCATGCTCACCGACCGCGGCCGCGAGACCACCCGTAACCTAGGACGCCGGTTCCGCGATCTTTACGTCGATCGCCTCGGCTTCCTCCCCGCCGACCTCACAAACGCCGAGTCCCTCTACCTGCGCTCAACTCCCGTCCCCAGAGCCCTAGAGTCCCTCCAGCAGGCCCTGACCGGCCTCTATCCCGCCCAGTACCGAGCTCCCGACTTGCCGACCCTCACCATCATCTCCCGATTGCAGCCAGACGAGACCCTGTTCCCCAACGATGGCATGTGTCGCCGCTTTGCCGTTCTTTCGCGCGCCTTTGCCCAGCGCACCGCCGATCGATGGAACGACACGCCCGAGATGGAATACCTCAATAAGAAGCTCGGCAAGTGGATGCCCGAAGGTTCGCGCATCGCCGTCGACTCTCGTCCTAGACTGAGCGGTATCATGGACACCATCAACGCTACACGTGCCCATGGTCCGAAGACCAAGCTTCCCTCCGAGTTTTACGACCGCAAGGTCATCGAAATCATTGAGAGGATTGGCGTTGAGGAGTGGTACAGCGGTTACAAGGAGAGCCAGGAGTATCGCACTTTGGGCATAGGTGGTCTGTTGGGCGACGTTGTGGCTCGCATGGTTGGTAGTGCGGAACACAGTCCGGCTGACGGAGACTACGAGATCAAGAATCCCGGCGCCGCTCCCAGTACTGTCAAGTTTGGTATGAGTGGTTGTCACGACACTACGCTGGCAGGCGTACTGGCTAGTCTGGGTGCTTTCGGTGATGACCAGTGGCCCCCTTTCACTAGCCATGTCGCCATCGAGCTCTTCCGTGACTCGAAGATCCCGGCCGTGGACACGCCCGCCGAGCTTCCCGTAGCGTCGGCGCCGAAGAGCGGTAGCTGGTTTGGCTCTTGGTTCTCCTTTGGCCGCGGCAGCACTCCGTTCCCTGGCACGGCGCCGTCTGGAATCGGCCGCAAGCCTACTCCTGAGCTTACTGACGCTGAGAAGAACAAGTTGGAAGGCTACTACGTGAGATTGAGGTATAACGACGAGCCCGTCACTATCCCGGGCTGCAAGCCAGCCGGTAAGCACCTCGAAGGCGACGAGTCGTTTTGCACTCTGGTAAGACATCCTGATTCCCGGGCGTGAGCATACCTGACATATAATGTAGGCCGCCTTCAAGTCGATCGTCGACAAGTACACGCCTAAGAACTGGAAGGAGCAATGCCGCATGAACCTCACTGCCCCAGCCGTCCCGGCCAACCCCGAGCCGGCGGGATACTAATGACTGAACGACGCAAATGGAGAGCATGATAAAACGAAAAGCAGTAGAGAGTATCTTCCATTGCATGTTACAGGATAGAGCGTGGAGAATGGTGCTCGTAGATGGCAGCAGGCTAGTCCCAGCATAGACGGCTGTCGCGGCTGTTTGGCCAATTGGATTCCCTGACGTAGATGAGATGCATGCGTTCAAATAAATTCATCATCGTACTTTACTTCTCTCATTAGCCCCCGTGATGTTCATCCGTTCTACGCGGTTGTTGCTTATATCCCCTTACCTGATAGCAAGCAGAGTTGCTGACTATTTACTTGCTTCTTCAAGGTTGCACTTATGAAGATCACGTAAACGTGTACCGAGCAGTGGACACATCCAGACTGGCTCGAAAGAAACATTCACAGGGCGATGCGATGCTAGCCTTATTCGCCTGCCAACAACACCAACCAGACTCCTATTAAACCTGCCCCCGGACTCACTCACCCTCATGACGCCACCAACGAGTGAAGTCCTTGACAATAGGAGAACAACTCAGAAGGACTTCGCCACTTGAAATCCATTGTTCTTCTCGTTCGTCCATCATATAGTCTAGCATGATAACCAAGACGCACTTACTTGGACAAGTTATGGAGAGTAGTTACTCACAGTGAATCTGAATTATATCAATGCCAGGGGTCTCGAGAAGTCGTAGGGCAGATGTTCAAGTTACAAAGAGACGATAACCGGTTCGGTGGTTCGAGGTAATCAACCAACCCCAGCGTCGTGTTGTCCATCCAGTCGTCACCCCAATCCGTCCAACTCAGGGAGTGACTCTGAGTACTCGAGGGCTCTCGCTACTGCTCTGCTGGCGCGAGGTTCGTCTGGACAGGAACCATGAAACAGACCGAGCGGACGGCAATTCGGCAGGGCGCAGACGATGTTGGCAATAAGACGGCGTAGACGGTGTCACGATGAGATGGAAGTGTACACGATAGCCAGTGGCGAAGCCCATGCCAGTCACCGTACATATTTCACAACAAGGAACTGGCAACCAAGAAGTACAAACGGAGATCGCTTGCATTTGTCCAGGTATCCCTATACCTTTTCCTGAACTACGCTCTAATACATGTACATGCTGAGTTGTTGATGCTGACTTCACCAGCATAGCTTCCGCTTTCTAGATCCTCTCCCTTCCTTTGGGCCCACGACGGGACCCCCCTTCATTTTTCCATTCCACGTTGGCTACAGATCGTGACGGCCATGTTCCAGGCGTATCGTAATCTGATATCTGCTGCTATGTTCGACCACAATCATATTCATGAAAGGGGTGTGCCAAATTTTTGTGTGGTAGTCTCCTCCCCGTGCTGTGGGATCGGGAAAACAGCTCAAGACCACTGTGCCAAACCGGCCAAATTATAGATGAGAAGAACAAAAATGATGAAAATAGAACCAAGAATCAAGAAAGGAAGGAGAAGTGAGAAGACGTGAGATGCAATTACAACAATTAACCAATCTTTCCCCTATGTTCTCAAAGCAACGTGCCGGGGGGAGGCAAATCGTCCATATGCCTAGTTGGCGACCTCTTCCTCGACCCAGCCGTTCAAACCACCCTGAATGGCGAGACCGTAGCCGGCACCCATGCCGCCGAAGCTGGCCTGGTACTGGTGGCCACGGCGCTCTGGGCCCTCGTGTGAGGGCACACCGCCATTCTCGAAGCCAGGGTTCAGGGCAGGCAAGCTGACAGCACGGTTGTGCTGACCACGACCGTTGCCGGGAGCCAAGAGGCCGCCAATGGTGGTGGGCCCGGGGCCAGAAGCGCTCTGGGGGTAGCCATTCGAGATGCTGGCAGATTGTTGGTGGCCCGAAATGGGGCCTTGCGATTGCATATCAATAGACAGCTCGCTGGGCGAAGACTGGGCCGTGCCGAAAAGCGCTTGTTGCTGAACATGGTATTGCTGCTGCTGTTGATGCTGCTGGTGCTGCGCCTGGTGGGAGACCTGGTTCAGGTAGAGAGTCAAGGGGTTGTTGTTACCGTTGAACAGGGTCGCCGACTGCTGGGGGGTGTTGCCGTTCGTCGGGGAACCAGAGTTCTGCGAGCCCGTAGGCGGCGGGGAGGACACTCCATCGGTGCGAGGAGACTGAGCCTGCTGCTGAGACAGCTGACGAGGGGGGTTTCCGCAACGATCCTTGCCGAAGTTGACCTTGAACTTCTTGTACTCATCCTTGCTACGGACGGCCTCGATGGCCTTGATGGCGTTGGCAATGTTCGTGAAGTTGACAAACGCGCAGCTCTTCTCCCTCAAGGTGTTGACCAGCTCAATCTCGCCGTACTCGGAGAAATCCTGTCTCAAGCGCTCCTCGGTCCAGGTCTCGTCTAAGTTGCCGATGTACACGTTGCGGGATGCACCTCCACTGACGGCGAGAGCAATCGCGGGAGGCAGAGCCCCGGAGTGCTTGCCCCATCCGATCTTGAGTCTACGGTTGTGGATCATGAGGCCCTGAATGTTGCTGAGAGCATAGAAGGAAGCGGCCGCGGTGGGATCGATGAAGGTGACGAAGCAGATGTGCTTGTCGGGGATGTAACGGATGTGGTGAAGGAGACCGCCACGGACGACGTTGCAGATTTCCTCGATCGTCGTCTCGGGGTGGATGTTGCCCAGGTAAATGGTACGGTTTCCGAGGTTGTTGATACCACCAGCGGTTGTGGCGACGGCAGCCGCAGCCACAGACTGTTGGGCCAAGGCGCTGGAGATCAAATCGCGGTCTGCACCAGTGAGCATGTGCGCGTAGCCGGGCGCAATTCCAAGGTACTGAGCAGCGTTCTGCTGCTGAGTCTTCGAAACGTAGGCACAACGGTCCTTGCCGTAGTAAACGCGACGGGGAGCCTGCCACTTCGGCTCTTGGGGGAGCTGAGAAACCGCCTTGATCGCATTGGCGATGGACAGGAAGTGAATGAAGGCGATGCTCTTCTCGCGGACGATCTTGACCGTATCAATGGCGCCAAACTTGCCCAGGTCCTCACGCAGCTCCTCCTCGGTGATATCCTCCGGCAGGTTGCCCAAGTACACGTTACGGGAAGCGCCGGACTGCTGAACAGCCAAAGCCACCGAGGTGGGGACCTGGGAAGGCTTGCCCCAACCGACCTTGATGTCCTGGCCCTTGATGCAGAGCTTTTTCAAGATGGCATCAGAGTGGAAGTGGGTGGCAGAGCTGGCGTCCAGGAAGGAGATGAAGGCGCAGTTCTTGTCGGGCAGCAGACGGACGGACTCGATTTGACCACTTCGGACGTGTCCCAGAATCTCCTCAGCCGACGTGTCAGGGGGAATGTTGCCAAGGTAGACGGTACGGCTGGTGCCGGTGACCATGCCAGGACCCATGGAGACGGGCGAGCTGGGCTGCATGGGAATCTGCATGTTGCTGAAGCCGCCGCTGGTCGGGGACTGAGGCTGGAAGAACTGGGGCGCGCCATAGGTGGAAGGAGAGACCATGGCCTGGTACTGCTGAGGAGACATGCTCTGCTGGACAGGGCTCATGGGACCATTCTGCTGTTGCTGCTGAGCCTGCTGCTGGGCCTGCTGGAAGCTCTGGAGGTTCTGGAACTGAGGGCTAGCAAAGGCGGCGGGGGTTCCGGGTTGGAAAGGGCTTCCGAGAAGAAGCTGAGAGGGCAGCAGAGGCGTGAACTGCATGTCGAAGGCAGTGCCAGGGGTGGCCATGTCAGCAGCGGACGGAGGGGCATGCTGATGCTGGTGCTGGTGCTGGCTCAAAGGCTGAGTGTTGATGGTGGGAATGTTACCGCGGCGAGGGTGCCTGTCGGCGAAGCCAGAAATGTTGGAAGTGAAAGCTCCGTGGGAAAAGCCCGTGTCGCTGTTAGAAGGCTTGGAGACGTGTCCGGGGAAGCGGTTGCCGGGAGCACTGGGGCCGCCCTGGCCGACCGGTCCTTGGATTTCCTGCATCCCGAGTAGATGCGGAGGGACAAGATTGTCCCGACCGACTTGAGATAGAACCGCCGTTTTGACAGATTCAACGTGCCCTGAGCAGGCACGAAAAGTCAAAGACTGGCGCGTTGGAATGCCAGAGAACTCGATGAGCACCGTAAGTTCGAGCCGTGATTGGTTATGTCTCGCAAGCTACGAACGGGCCGTTTTTTGTGAGGTCGGTGGCAAACAAAGCTTGGTGTCGAAATCGAAAAAAGCTGAATTATGCGGATCGAAGCAACGGGGCTCGAGGCAGAACGTGAAGCTCACGAGCGAAAAGACAGGTGCGTTGTCGCCGAGTGCTTGAGCGGCCAAGAAGCAAATGCGATGCCACGTTTTCCTTGCTAGGGGCAGGGCAGAGCAAATGTTGGGTGCAATGATTGCAATTCGCTGGCGAAGTCGTTTCTGAGCTACCGTCGGGTGAACGAGAGTCGAGAAGGCGATTCGGATCGAGTGGTATGAGTTGTTGGCTGACTCCTTGCAGACGGACCTGGCGGTGGTCAAAGAATTATAGACGAAGGTTATACGGGCAACGAGTGTGGAAGCCAAGGTAAAAGATTGGTCAAGATGGCAGAAGCGGTAACGATCGCATGAGCCAGTGAGGTCGGCAGCGGCGACTCGCGGATTGGCTGTAAAGAATAAAGAATAGAAGATGTAAGGATAAGGATGAGGGAGGGCGGGATAGGAGGAGAAGAGGGAGGAGGAAGACGGGGTAGTATAAGGTGGTGAGGTGAGGAGAGGAGATGAAGTTGAGAAGGGGGTGGGAGGGTGGAGAGAGAAGTAAGGTAAGGTAGGTAACAAGAAAGGAGCAGGGTAGTAGTCGTAGAAGGAGAGAAGAAAGAAGGAAGGGTAGGAAGACCCAGGAAGCGAGAGTGAGGAGCGAAAAAGAGAGAGAGGGCGCGGTTGAGAAAGAGGGCGCAAAAAAAAAGAGGTGAGCAAAAAAAGCAGAAGAGCGGAGAGAAGAGGAGCAAGTCCCAGGCAAGGTACGGAGCAATCGAGGTAAGGGTAAGGTGGTGAAGGTACCGGTGAATGTACCAGTGAAGGGTACAGGTAGGCCCAGGGGGACGGGGCGAAGAGTGCGGATGGAGGAGGTACAGTGAGGTGGGAGGACAGGAGAGTGGACGGGGGTTCGTGTAGGCGGTAGATTGCCCAAAAGGGTCGAAGTAGAATTGGCTGCGCTAAGTTTAATGAGCCCGGTCAGGGATTACGGCACGGAGCCCACAGCAAAGTCCACAGAAGCTAACGAACTAGAGCCCCGGGGGGATGGGGCAGCCAGTTGCAGCTCCGGCTCTGCCTTGTGTGGCCGTCGATGGCGAGTTGGTGTGGTGGTGGTAATGGTGGTGTTGTATGGTAGTGGTGGTGGTGGTGGTGGTGGTGGTGGTGATTCAATAGTAATATGATGTTGTATGTGAGGTAAAGGTATGTAGGTACCTCGAGATGACAGACAGTACCAGCCTGCCTTTCGGTCCACGGCGGACAACGAGTTTCTCCCAATACTCCAATCGGCAAGCACAATAGAAGATATCGACGACAAGGACAGTGACGAACGAGAGAAGAGAGAAGGAGAGTAGATACAGAAGAGAGAGAGAGGGAGGCAAAACAACCACAAACCCAAAAGAAAAGAGGGAGGAGAGAGTTCTACACTTATTCCTGGCCAAGGCCATTGATACCCGCGAGATGGATGAATGAGATGACGGGAGAGAGAGACAAGAAACCCTCCCTCCTCTCCGGATACCTTAATTGCCTTCAACCACGAATCGTCAGGTGTTGAAGTCCAATGTACGGCCGACAGTATTAAGGTACTCGACACTCAAAACTGCACGGCTCTTTCTTCTCTCTCTCTCTCTCTCTGTGTGTGTCTCTGTCTCTCCAGTGCTTGGCTCTACTTTCTCTTCCTCGTCTGCCCAGCGCAGCTCCTGGCCCATCCGTCCACCCATCACCACCCACCCTGACAGGTACCTGACACCCGCGGTCCGAGTCCGAGTTGGAAGGTATCTTGGCCTGACGGTAGGACAGTCGTTGGATCAAGTCAGGTAGATTGCCGGCCGTAGACCGGACCAACGCGTTGTCAGTCCGTGGCGTCGACGGTCGTCCATCCATCTACTACGTATGAAGTATGTATCTGGTCGGCTGCGCTCGTCCGCGATTCGCTCGTGTTGGTCATGTTCTCCTGCGTCCGTCGTCTTCTACCGTCCATTTCCATCCGTTGTCTGCCAGTTCCAACGGCCCCCGGGAACTCTGCATGAGATTGGCCCCTCGCGAGTATTTTGCGTTAGAAATTGCACGTCAAAGATACTTTCAACGGCGTGATGGCCCCTTCTGGGCGCTCTGCACGGTTACAGTTAGGGGGAAGGGGGAAAAGGGGGGGAAAGGGGGGTGAGTGCCCACACGGAGAGCCAATAGGACGAGTCATCTTAGGTCATGACAGTGAGCTGTGGGCAGACAGACAGTGGAGGACGAGGATGAGCTTGCTGTGCATGTCTACCTTACCTAGCACTCTGTACGAATAACTCGGTGCTAGCCAGGTCAAGGGAAGTGCGAGCGATGGTCAACGCCAACGGGCGACGGGCGACGGGAACATGGGACTAACTCTGTTCTGGCCGGAGGCTCATTTGTGCACTAAGTACCTGAGTACTGAGCAGGTCATGCTCACGCGCTGGAGCTGGGTGAGGTGGTCGTCGTTCGGAAGGTACGTACCGAAGACAGCATGTTCCTGGCATTCCAAGCCGATCTGCACAAATAATTAGAAGCATGGGCAAGGTACATCCGTGGGTGGCATAATTCCCCGACTGAACTGAAAGTGCCTACGAATATCTATCTGTACTTCTGAAGATCACACGAGAAGTTGTGGACTGACCTCGTTGCTCTGCTGTCGAAGGCGCAACATTCACACAACGTAACTGTACTGGACCACCTCAGAGAAAACACACTTCAGAGGCGTCGTCGTCGCGATTGGGTTCCATGCAAATGCAACGGAACATGCAGCAGCAGGAACGGCCCATGTCCATAGCGAGGTGCAGGATGCAGTATTCGTAGGCAGTACGCAGTGCGGTACGGATACGGATACCTTAGCCGATGAACCATCGCGAAACCTCTCTTTTCCCAGTCATCAATAATGCAGTCCTATCCTTAAGAAGTGTTTATCAGTTAGTCTAGTTCTCTACAAGAAGTCCCGACACAGGTACGGCCAGCCACCCGTCATTTCTCACAAGCCACAACCACGAGACATGAGCATCTACCGCCATGTTGGTATTTAAGCGTTACCGCGCCGCCGCTCAGAGAATAAGCCCAACGGTTTTAGCTCAAGGGGTTGCAAAGTGTGTTTACCTTAGCTACTCATCCTATAGTTGCTAACCGGGCTATCACTCAACCCATATACCTCTCCCGAATGACTCTGATCAGCGGAACTTTGAGGCTGGGCGTGTACGATAGACACGTAAAGCCCGGCGATTATTATCAGCGCCATGATTATCGTCTCCTTACCACAATCCTGCACTGCAGTTAAACCGACACTGTGCTGCGTACTGGTGGTCGTACCTGCAAAGACGCATGACCTCTGCTCATCTTCTCCTGAAAGCGAGAGCGGGAGAACCGCCATATCCACAAATCCAGCAACCAACCAACCAACCAAGCTCAGCCACCCCTCCCACTTATCCATCATTCTCATCTGTGGATGCTGATAGTCTTCCTAGGTTGACTGCCCACATGGTCGTTTTCTTGGGCCCCTGGCTTGGTCCCCTTTTTGGTCCCTTCCCCTGGGACCTCGACCAGAGCCTCGTCTCTTCTGATTAGTCGAATGGTCAAGTGCCACGCCACATCGACTTTTGGCCCCCGTTGACCATCGTGGACTGAGCTGACTGGCGGCTGCAGAGGTTCCGGTTAGTTGGCACATGTAGGGAATACTAGCCTTTAAGAACCCCGTCTCTGAGACAACTCTGCAGTGCACAACGACGTGGTCAATCTCGTGATGATATGGTTTACCGCTCATAGGCTGATGGGAACAACTTTTATGCTCAGCATCTGCACGGCCAACGTGCGGATATTGCATTGTCAGGTACGAGGTATGAATATGTTGTATTGGCACTGAGTTTCTGCATCCTCCATTAAACCCCCCTGCTCTTATTCCACCCTTGGCCTACCGTACTATACCCTACTAAATCCTTACCCCTGGCACGTGGCCCCTTCCAGCCATGTATCCCTACCTTACCCCTTGCCTCCCACCTGGCCGACAGGCATAGCCAGGGGAAGGCACGGCCTTTTCTGGCTTGGGCTGTCCCATTCTGAACACTCTCCCCGATCCATCCTCCAAGGGTTCCCATCAACTTCCTCCACCTACACTTGTACAAAGCGCCAGCCAGCCTGATGGAACACTGACAGCCGCCTTTGCCAGAACGCCTTTTTACCAATTCTCCACCGACAACGAACTGCAGGTCATACGCGTTCCAAGTACCTTGGAGCACACCGCGGCTTCTTGGGTATTCGGAAGCGTCTCTCTGCACTGCAAGACAAACTGTTTGAAGAAGCAACCACTGTCTTGACCAACTTCTAGGCGCCATGTCTCACGCCGCTACGATGCTTACTTTGCAGAGACAATCCGCCACTAAGGCACCTACGAATACGGAGCCCTCCAGACTCCAATATCGTTCCGTCGTCTGCTGATCTTTCCCATGTCATCAGCACTGATGAAGAATTGAAATTGCACCAACTGCACCTCAATCTTGCAGCCGCAGCCGTGGAATCTGGCCCGCTCATCGCTCTCTCGGTTCGCAGCTCGTCACATAACGGCCATCGACCCCACGCATTGGAATCAGAACGTCAACTTCGACCTGCCGCTTCTTCGCTACCATCCGGCTTACGCAGGCTCCATCTCCACACTACACTACGCAGTACACGGCATGTTTCGGGGACAAGACCGAGCCCATACACTGTAGGGTTGCACAATGCGAGGGCTGTTCGCCATCAGACTCGACACTACGGCCTCAAAGCAACCTAAGTCGCCGCAAACGCGAAGGCGTCCAGATCAGCAGCCGGCCTGTTCTTTTTCTGTAGCCTTCAGTCTGAAGTCTTCACATCTGCATGCCGTCGCTGCAGCCACATCGCAGCCTCCACTTCTGTCCAGCTATTCGGATGAAACGCTGCTGCAAGGAGCCTGGGTTCATCAAAAGAACCCCAGACTACCATGGGAGCTTTGGGATACGAGACTGCAGGTTAATATTTCGATACTCTCTACTGCGTAACGAGGCTGGCCCCGACTGCCGTGGCTTAGCTTTGGTCAGTGTGCTACTTGCCCATCACGCGAGCTGCAAACAGGTCCAGCCTGGACAGAACACAAGAGAGAAACAACAGGCCGAAGCCAAGTCTCGATTCACAACCCAAACTCGGCACGTTCTTGGCACCAAGCACGCCCTAAGCGACAGCCGAATGCTGCACCATCTTCTTTAGACGGAACGCACACGCGATCACTCCCTGACCTTTTGGAGTTTCTACTGAGCTCAAGAATACCTCAAGCGTTCTATATATGGCTTCGCGCGAACGTTGCTGCGAATTAGCTGCCAACCCGAGTCACTTGTTGATCGAGGACACCTGACACCTGTCAAACGTCTTCTTACTAAAAGTTCTGGCTGCCGTGCCTTACATAGCCGCGATAGCACCAATGCATGTGCTCAACCCGCGACGCAGGCGCAGGCGCACAATGGCAACGGTCACATCCCTTGACTGGAGATGAACCCGCAGCAGGTAGTACCCGCACTAGATCCGCCTTGCATCAAGTCATTCCTCGTCCAATTGTCTCTAACATCGGATCATCAACAGACCAGACATGTTTTCCTCTGTCGGGCCAAGTCCTTATTCCACTCACGTCCAGGCCGACCCACGCCATGCCGGTGCACAGCGCCCTCGAGTCAAGTAACGGAAGTCAATTGCTTCTTCGTTGCTCAACATGGAGAAGCCAGCTGTCAGCAGCCTTTGACGCCGCAACCTTCCGATATTTGGATTTTAAGCTTCATGGATAATCTCTTAATCACTACGAACGTGTCTCTTCGGTCGCCGGACAGCCCTTGCCATCCTCCGAAAGTCTTCTCCGGCGCTCCGAGTTGCGATGGACAAGCCCGGCAATATTTCCCCACTACCCGCTCAACTGAGTGCGCCATCATTTCAACCTGCCGTCTCATCGAATCGTACGGCTGGCTGGCTGCCGCTCGGTTCCTGCCCTTGGAGAGCCCCTTTACCAAGAGGTCAGATGCGTCCCCGCCATGGACTGGCCGATCGCCAGGTCGTCAGTGCACACGCGATCTGCCGTAACGATGGACGGCTGCGATGGCTCGCCGGTCCGAACACTACTTGTTGTCGGTGAGGTTCTCACCAGACAGTCGTCCAATAGCCACGAGTTGACAGACTCGGCTCGACACACCCTTGGAGACAAAAGACACCTGATTCCAACGAGACATAAACTCTGCCATTAACCGAAGGGTGGACAAGATGAACAAACATGTCAGTCTCGAGTCCCCCCCAATTGGTTCTCGTTACACTTTTTCGACAACAGGGCTTTTCCGCACAGACCGGGGCTGGAGACCGGCAGCCTCCTCGACTGGGCGGTATCAATCAAGCCTATCCCCCTCCCCTTCCCCCCCTTTCCAACAAAAAGGAGGGCACCAAGTTCTTCTAGAAAAGGTCTGATGTGGGCGCCTCAAACACAAGATCGGCCGAGCCAGGCGAGGGGGGGCAGAAGCAGGGAGCCGCGGTTTCTCTGACTCCCGAGCCTCACGGGGGCGCCTGGGGCCGGCCCCCTCCCCTCCTCCAGACCTGTTCGGAGCCGGACCCTGGCTTCTGGACCAGGAGGCATCGCCCGCGAACAGACGACCACCCCCGGCTCGCTGCATGACGGGATATGTGAGGACGAAGTCTCTTCTGCTGCTTCTGTCCTGCCATTCCAACCTCTCTCTGCTGAGGTAGAGCTTAACTCTGACATGACTACACTCAACAAGAAGCTTGGCAAATAACGTTGGAATCGACAGGCGTGGTTCCTTGTTGTAGAAGACGACGTGCCAACACAACCAATCGGCGACTTTGGAGCCGGACGTTGTCGTTTGGTGATGCCCGGACGTCAATGTCACCTACGCGGAAACGAACCGAGCAGAGAGTTTGGAACAAGAGGCAGGGCTTGACGTTTGTCCCTCATCATCCCCGCGCAAATCAATCTCACCTTCAACCCCCCCTGAGACTCCGGAAAGAGACACTTAGATTCCGTAACTCCTATCTAGGCCGACCCGTCTCCGATTGTCCTGTGGCAAAATGCCGTCAAACCGTTGCAAACCCCCTTTGAAAACTCGACATGTTGTTCGCTCATGCCTCGCCACAGCGCTTTTTGAGCATATCCGACTTTCTACAATATTCAACGCTTCCCGACGTTCTAATCCTCTAAGGCTTGCAGCGGCCCATGTAGCGGGGGTACAAGCATGTTGTGCGCACAGTGTGCTGGTTGGCCAACCAAGCCAGGAATCGCTCGAGACCGAGTCCGTAACCGCCGTGGGGAGAAGTACCGTACCTGGAGACGGCTTCGTTAGCATTGAATGGAAATATGTTGGGAACACGGGGAAATACTCACTTTCTCTGGTCAGTGTACCAGTAGTAGTCCTTGGCCGGAATGCCCTCCCTCTCGTAGGCGGCAAGGAGCTCTTCGTAGCCCTCCATTCTCATCGATCCACCAACGATCTCACCGACACCGGGCATCAGGCAGTCGACACTCTCGGTGACGCGGGGGTCCTGGGGGTCCTTCTTCATGTAGAAGGCCTTGATCTCGGTGGGGAAATGGGTGAGGAAGATGGGCTTGTTGATAATGTCGGTCATGCGGCGCTCAGCAGCCTCGGCGATGTCGTCGCCGAACTTGTGGAGCTCGCCGTCTTCGTTGAGGATGGGGGGATCTTGGGCGTTGAGCCAGTCGATGGCGTCGGTGTACTTCATGCGCATGAAGGGGCGGACGGGCTTCTTGAAGTCGGGGTTGAGCTCCTTGATGTAGGCGGCGATCTTCTCGTTGGCGAAGACCCTGTCGATGACGCGGCACATGACCTCCTCGAGATGCTCGAGCAGGTCGGGGAACTCGATGAAGTCCAGCTCGGCCTCCACGTGGGAGTACTCGGACAAATGTCTGCGGGTCAAGCTGCGCTCGGCACGGAACGACTTCTCGATGCAGTAGACGCTGCCCATACCGGCCAGACACGTCTCCAAGTATAATTGAGAGGACTGCGTGAGGTAGGCCTTCTCGTCGTAGTAGGGGACGGAGAAGAGCGTGGCGCCACCCTCGACCTGGGTCTGCACCAGTGCGGGAGGTGAGACTTTTGTCACATCAAGCTCCTCGTATGTGTGGGTGAAAGCCGACTCGACAGCGGCGCGGATCTTCATGATGGCGGAAGCGTTATCACCACGAAGCACCAAGTGGCGGTTGTCCAGCATCTGGGAATCCCACTGGTTCTGAAGCAGCGAGACCTTGTTGGTGATGGCGTCCTCGTCCGAGGGCGAGGAGCCGATGACCTCGTAGTAATCGACGTGCAGCTCGCGGTTGTCGGGAGCGTCATGGCCCTCGGGCACCTTTCTCATCTCTCCGTACACCCACAGAGCCGTACCCTGGGCGAAGGTGAGGGCATCGTATGTCTTTGTCAGGTTGCCGGCCTGCAGCACACACTGCAAGTGGGCCTTTCCGTCGTTGAGCGTGATGAAGGTGGCCTGCTTCTGCACACGCAGTCTGTGGATGCGGCCACCGATCTTGACGCGGGTGCCCTTCTTGTCGCCCTCGCTGAGCTCGACGTCCTTGTTGGAGATGACAATCTTCTTGGCGGCCGGGAGTGACTCATCCTCCTTGATGGTGATCTTCTTAGCAGCCTCCAGAGTGTCTTGGCGCTGCTTCTTGAGCTCCTCGTCCTTCTTCGCGCTCTCCGCCTGCTTGGCGAGCTTCTTCTTGTGTGCGTCGAGAGCCGACTGGGCCTTCTTCACGGCGCTCTTGGCGGGCGCCTTCCACTCCAGACGAGCCGCCTCGTCGTCGCCGGTCTTGGACGCGCGGGTCAGGAACTCGCGGCCCGGGGTGTCGTGGTTGGCGATGTAGGCCGCGGCGAGGGACTTGAAGGGGGAGGACTCGGTTCCCGCGGTCGCGGGCTCGTCGGAGCCGGCGTCGGTGTCGACGTAAACCTTGTCGCCGGTCTTGAGGCGCTCGGCCAGTTCTTGGACCGCAGCCATGTTTGCGTGTTGCAGTTCTCGTGCGCTGATGTGTGTGTGTGTGTGTGTGTGTGCACTCTAAGGGAGAGTTTGGTTGCGGTGGTGAGTGTCGAGAGAACACGGTGTTTGTTGATGCGACACAGCCCGAATTGTGAGTGTGTGGGAAATTTTTGGCGCGCTGGTTCGAGGATGGCGGGGTAGTAAAATCGGATTGAGTTGGTGGGAGGAAGGAGGGGGAGGGGGAATTGTAAGGAAGGGTGGGCGGCGGCGGCAGGGGCGGTGACCCGTTTGATGTACCTTCACTCTCGTGCTGTGTGAGTCACTTAAATGATAGCAACTGCAATGGACGGTTTTGACTGAATATTACACGGGCATTTTCTTTCCGATTCCAATTGAGACTTGCTTCATTTTATATATCCCTCTCGTGACACACACTTCTAACAGGTGAGTCACTTGAGGATTTCCAGGGGTTTGTAACAATTGGTGAGAGCCCCTGGGTGAAAGGCATTTTACGAGCTGTAGGACCCTGAGCTCGTCGACGCAACACTCGAATCCCAACTGAAGCAGCAAAACCCGAAGCAAGGGGCCCGGCGCGCCGGCGCGGTTCCAATTGAGCATTTCAATTGCTCAGAGATAAGAGCCACTTGGAATGGAGACGAGCAGAGCAAAACCTGGGAGAAGCTCGGGCCCAAGAGGGACCTACCTAGGTTGGCTCCGAAGATAGGAGCCCCGGCCGGTCTGCCGGCTACCTGACACCCCCTTGACTCGAATGTCAAGAGGTTGTGAATTGAAAGGCGGTGAACTACTGTCTTGCTAATGTCGTTGATGATCTTTTTGTACTTGATATTTACCGGAATGACCTGTATGGTGTTTCTGTACTCGTCGAAATTTCAGGTGAATCTCTTCGTCCTGGATGAAGGATTTCTGTTACTGTTAAGGCATACAGCGGAGTCATTGCCGGTTGCTGGTGAATCTGATGCGAACTTGAAAGGCAGGTTGACAACGACGGAAACGGTCACTCATGTCCTTTACAATAATGTTGCACTGGGGATGGCTTGCCACTGTGAGATGAATCCCTTGGTGTTCTATTGATGCAAGCATGTGAGCCGGGAAAGAGATGTCCTAGGGAAATGGCTCAAAAATCTGTCCACCGAGTGACGTTGTACTAGGAAGATGTTCAAATATCCGCCTTTTATATGATACGACGGGAGGAAACCACCATCCCGCCACGCGAGTATCGTCCTACGTTGTGAGACGTGCCGCAAGAATCAACTTCACCCCAAAGTCACAACCATCTCTCCTTTTGGTTCGCGCGCGTAACCAACGCCGGTTTTTTTCTATATAAAATTCATAGTATGCTCCCTGGAGATAGACCGTACTACGGTCCGATATAGGTGGATCGTTTCGACGCCCACAACTCGAAAAATCCAACCCAATGCGCCTTTGTCATCCAGTTCATAAACCTCAAGCCGGAGGTATTCTTCGTAGCGTCCGTCCCGTCTCCATGAACGCCGTGTCTCCTTCTCTCTAAGCAACCCCCATGTTCTCTTGATCAACGTCGTGAGAGAGACTCCCCTCGCCCGTCAACCACCAATCTACAACTCGTCCTTGGCCTCGGTCTCAGCCTCAACAGCAGCGGCAGCCTTACCCTCCTTTCCCATGCCCTCCAGCCCCTTCTTCACCATCGAGCTCAAGACCTCGTACACAACCTGCGCCGCCGCCAGCGCAGTCTCCTCGCCCGCATTCTGGTACGCAGGCGAGACCTCCACGACATCGGCGCCCACGAGGTTCAACCCCTCGATGCCCCTCAGGATGCGGATCAGCTCGCGCGTCGTCCAGCCGCCGGGCTCGGGGGTGCCCGTACCGGGCGCGAACGCCGGGTCGAGCACGTCGATGTCGATCGAGAGGTACACGGGGTCCTCGGTGCCGAGCGTCTTCATGATGGTCTTGACGATGCCGGCTGTGCCGATCTCGTCGATGTCGTCCGCCGCGATGCGCACCCAGTTCTGCGCCGTGTCGTCCTCGTGGTCGCCGAAGTCGTTGCCGGAGAGTCGCGTGCGCAGGCCCGCGTGGACCGAGGGCGCCGAGGAGACGTTGGAGAGGAGGCCCTCGTTGCCGGCCATCCAGAACATGGAGCCGTGGTTGAACTGAGTAGAGGTCCAGTAGGAGGGGTACTTCTCCGGGTGCCAAGTGTCGAGATGGGCTAAATGTCTCTCGTCAGCCCTGCCCTCGCAAGACTTACTCACTCACTGTCTCAGTAAAAGAATGAAACTCACCGTCAAAATGCAAAACCCTCAACGCTCCGTAGCTCTCCTTCAACGCCCTCAGCGCAGGCAGCGCCAGGCTGTGGTCTCCGCCGAGCGTGATCAGCTTCGGCTTGCTCAGCGACGACGAGACCGGCTTCCTCTGCCCAAGCTCCTTGAAGGCGGTCGACATCTGGTCGAGCGCGATGACGTTGTCCATGGGCGTGACGGGAATATCACCGCAGTCGATGATCTTGGCCCAGTTGGCGTACGGGTTGACGTTGGCGCGGGGGTTGAAGCCGCGGAACGATGTCTGTCTGCTGGAGGCCTGGCGGATGGCGCGGGGTCCGAAGCGGGCGCCTGCAGCCGGGTGTCATTCACGCAGTTCCGTGAGGACTGGGGGAAAGTGAGTGAGATGGGCCTTACCTGGTCTGTAGCTCACGGCCGTGTCGAAGGGGGCGCCGATGATGGCAATGTCGTAGAGCTCGGAGGGAGTGGTGAGGCACTTCGCGTGCTTGAGGTGGGCGAAGGTGCCGATGCCCGTGAATCCTGCTTCGGTGAGTTTGATGTTCTCATATTGAGACTGGTGATGACGAACCCCACTGCCGAACCGTCAGTCAATAGAGCCTATCTCATGATCACGGACGTTGAAACTCACCTCGAAACCCCATTTGGCTTCCAACTCATCCAACTCGGCCTTCGTCCACTCCTTATCGTCGCCGTGGTTGCCGCATGCGGAAGCCAGCAGAGCTGACGAGCAGCCCAGCAGCAGGGATGACAACTTCATGATGGATTATATCCCGCGAGGTTATTCTGGTGTGGTGCGTACTATCGACTCTCTGTCGTGTTGTCTTGCACGTAGGTCGAGATAAGAATAGTTGTAGAAAGAGAGGTTAAGAGTCATTGCCGAAAGCATCTGCATGATAACTTTAAAAGGCCGGCCAAATCGGCGTGGACCGGATCGGTCTGTTTCGACCGGCCCGGCCTCCTTCGGATACGCGCTTCCTTTGTCATGGCAATGACCGACATTCCAAACGTCTATCCCACCGTTAAACGCGCTACACTACAGACTTCCCCAGTCCTGTCGGCGCCCCGAGGGGAAAGATACCCGCCGTCCGTCGCCCCATTGGTCAATGCATCCGCGGAATGCTCGATGGTCGATGGTCAAGCTTCTGGCCCGGTGCTTCTGGGTCTTGGGCCATCCACCTGTCGTTGGAAAATGCGGAGAACACCCGAGAAAACCGACCAGTCGCTTGTAATACCCGCCTCCGAGTAAGGAAATAACTTGTCAAGGAATGCATTAGCCCAGGTGGCCTCGGCCTTCTGTTCCCTGGGATGGGTGGCCGCGGACGTTGTGGAGACGTAACATGCGCCGCCGGCGAAGATTGCGGGGCCGGGGATGCAACTAAACGGCATCCGATTTCCTCCCGGGCCTTGGGGTCCCCGGTAGTGTAACAGTTGTCAGCAACATGCAATCATCAGCTGCAAAAGCCCTGTATCCATAAAAGACGCCAATCCCGCCCAACTCAATCTGGCTCCGAACCGCCGCATTGTGAGATGTCAGAGTTCGTCAACAACCCGCCAAGTGAGAGAGGGTGGCTTAGAGCCAGCCGCGCGCGCGGCATGCCAAACGAACCCCAAAGTCAGCAATTACCAACTGTGCCTGACCCAGCATTAAAAGCAGCAGCTTCTCTCCCCAGGAACCCCATGGCCGCCCTCGTGGCGTTCGCGACCTCGCCCCGACGCAGCGTGCAACAAACATCGGAGGGATAACAAACCAAAATTGCGGGGTGAGGCAGAAGAAAGAACGACAGACGGAAAAAAAAGCAGCCCAGGAGTCCCTCGCGGAGCGTTTGAACCCGTTGGTAAATGGCACTAGTCTGACCGCATCTGTCTCGCATTGATGGTGGACGAGGCGCCCGAGCTGCGACGTCATTCCCTTATGCAATACCTTCCTTACCTGCCCCCCCTACAGCCCGATGGCACAAGAGGGGTGGGTGGTGGTCGTTGCGTCTGCGAGTCGTCCGTCTCCCGGGCAGATAGGCGCAGCGGAACAAAGAACAACGGCTGGGTGGCGGCAGCGTCAAGTCCCCTGGGCAGACGGAACAAGAATGCCATCCATTTCGAAGAACTTACTGCCCATTGTTCACTTGCTGTCGTGTGTCTGCCTCAACGTGGGTGGTCGTGCTGCCATCCCCTCACTCTTCTGCCCCCGCAAGCGTGCTGGAGAACCGTAAACGGATGGCGTAACGCGGAGCCGGCAGAGGCATATGCACGGCAGAATGACTCGCCGGGCCGATCTAATGGATGGAGGCTCCGTCCAGTGCATCTAAACACCGAAAGTCTGTGGGTGAAGTGTGAAGTGTGCTTGGCTGGTCGGTGCACTTCGTCAGCAGCGGCTCTCGTCCGCACGTCCAATCATCGCATCTGGAACTGTAACCTGAAAGAGAGGGATGCATCAGGCTTCAGCGCGAAAAAATGACCATCGATTTAAAGTGCACTCCAGTCGCCAAACTGTCCTATCGAAGTATTCCTGCCTGCGTGATGAATTTACCCATCCCTAAATGTAGAAAGAAGCAAGAAAGACCACCAAGATCCGGGCCAGGGCAAGGAGTTTTGGGGGGCAGAGAGAGGGATGAGGGTAGTGGATTGGGGATGGTGAGAATGGGAGAATCGGGATTGGGAAGAGAGGATGTTGTTGGGAAGTGGTGGACCACGTGTGGAAGGGGAAAATACAGCCCGTCGTTTTGTTCCATTTCCTTTTGTCCTGTCCCCCTCATGACGGAAGTTGCCTAGTAGCCGGGACTGCTGGTCAGATGTTCCAAACCAACCCTCGCTGTCGCTGAGCCAAAGAGGCCCAACATTAATTCGCGAGACGACTGCCCTGGCCAGTTCCAAAGTTGCGGCTAATCAAGATCCAGCGTGTCCTATGCCATGCGCGCTGCAAACAACAAAAAAGGCCCAAAATGCCATTCAAAGCCGGATGTCCAGAACCATTTGCGCGCGCATCTGGAAGGCAAGAGAAAAGGCCCAAGCCTGGTTCTCGGCTTTTCGCTCGCCGCCAGAGCCAGAACCGGGCAGGGCGGGAGGAAGTAAGACCCGTGGGAGAAGAGTCCACAATCAGAGGACAAGGCACTTGTGCGACTTCTTCTTCGGGGCGGGGGGCTCCAGAGCCGCGACAATTGCCTAGACACGGGTTAATCGGGAGTCAAGGCAGCGGGACACAGAAAAGTCGGCAGTGGCCATACCTCATCAAAGACATCCTTCAGCTTGTACTGCGTCAGAGCACTGCACTCGACGTATTTGACCGCACCCAAGTCCTTCGCCATCCGCTCGCCATCCTCTTTCCGTACGGGAGACATCTTTTGCTTAGAAAGCTTCTCGCGCACGCTGGGATCCTCTCGCAAGTCGACCTGGGTGCCGACGATAAGGCAGGGGACGCCGGGGCAGTGGTGATGTACCTCGGGGAACCACTTCTCGCGGACGTTCTCGAAGGAGGCGGGTGATGTGACGCTGAAGCAGACGAGGAAGACGTCGGTCTGGGGGTAGGAGAGGGGGCGCAGTCTGTCGTAATCTTCCTGACCGGCGGTATCAAACAGACCCAGAGTGTAAGGCTCATCGCCAATCCTGCAGAAAAAAAAAAGGCCGTCAGCGCGAGGCCAATATCGATTTCCAACACCTCCAGACTCAGAGTCCTTCGATCCCTCGATTCCTTCCATCCATCTCTTCTTGGTCCGCCTCTTCAAAGACCCAAAACAAAACCCAGAATGTTTGTGCTTGGCAGCGCTGGAGAGACTCACATAACAGTGACGGCATAGTTATCGAAGACGGTCGGGACGTATTCGGAAGGGAACTTGTTTGTCGTGTAGCTGATGAGCAAGCATGTCTTTCCGACAGCACCGTCGCCGACGACAACGCACCTAAAGGGAGAAGAGAGTGGTCAGTTCTGGTGCCAAAACAATGCCTGATGACATGCGCGCTTTGATGACTGCGGTGAGAGGGAGAGAGGGGTTGGTCCCAGTCTGGAAGCCGCACCAAGCACAGCATTCGCAAAGATCTGGACAAAGGACATGGTAGGAATGAACAGCGACACCATCCATATGGATGTGGACATGATCGCAGGCAGGCGGAATTGGTGAGGAGTGACAGAGTCGGGTGGATTGCAACTCGAGGACTGGGAATGGGGAAGGAGGCAGAGCAAAACGGGGAGAGAATGCAACGCACTTGATAGTAGCGACCACCATTGTGTAGATCAAATGATGCTCCTGAGCAGGAGCAGAGACCTAGGGAAGAAAAAAAAAATAAGACTAGTCTCTCAGTCTCTCCCTTATCGCGCGGCGCGTCGTCGAGTGTCTCGTCTTGTCGGGTCGGGGTGTGATTTCCAGGCGGGTAAGGTAGGCAGCAGATTGGAGAGTGGCAGTGGTAGTTGGTAGCAGTGGTGGTTGCGGTTGCTGCAGGGCGAAAGATGGGCAGTGGAGACGGGTCGACTCGAAATGGGGGGGCGCGGCGAGGAGGAAGAAGGTGGAACGGGGTCCTAGTCGAGGCAGGCAGGGCAGGTGATGGTAGTGAAGAGCCAAGGTTGAGGCAGGTAGCGGCGGCGGTAGCGGTAGCCGGTGTGGTTTTGCGGTGCGGTGCGGTGCGGTGCGGTATGCAGCCTGCGGAAAGGTAGGCAAAGGCAGGTATGTAGGTGCAGACGGGAGGTATCGAAGACGATGCTGCGGTGACCGAGAGGCAAGAGGCAAGAGCGAGGCAGATCGAGGCCAAGCAGGCGAAGTGGCTCTGGCAGTAAGAGAAGTGTCGAGTAAGAATTGAAGGGGAAGGTTCAAAAGTGGGAGGAGGCGACTGCGAGTTTAGACGACAACCGACCCTACCAAGGTCACAAGTGAGATGTCGTCGGGGATTTTTTTTAGTAGCGATGGCGTCGGCGGTCTCGACGTGCACGCGGGAAAGTGGAACAACTGAAGGAATAGAAGGGGGAAGAGGCACCGGGGGGGGTTGAAGTGAGGGGCGGGCCAAAGAAAAAAAAAAGAATAATCAAATAATTTTGTAGGGCGAGCCTGAGGTCAAGACGGGGTGTCAATCAATAAGTCAGGGACGGAAAGCACCACGGGGCAGTCACAGCAGGGGAGAGAGAGAGAGTAGGGGTAAATTTTTCAGGAGGGAAAATAAAAATAAAAATAAAAGGCAGGCGTGATGGGAAGCTGCAGGAGCAGAACCTTGCAGGCAGGCTTGCACATAGAAGGCGCCGGGTGTTGGTTGCGCCAGAATTTCAAGTGCAAAAAATGTTTCTGGGATTAGCAAAAAAGAAAAGAGAAAATTACAGGCCAGGCCTACTCTTCGGGCTGTTGGTGATCATGGCACGTAAAGTCCTGTGATATGCGAAGTACGGATACTGTGCGTATTTACGGCAGTGAATGGGAAGTTCAGGGCAATATCAGCTGCAGAATCATCACTACGAAGGCTGCTACGTATGTACAGAGGTACAGCCAGCGATATCGCATGAGTCTAGACTGGCCAAATCTTGGTCGTCTTTCCTCTCTTATCGTTGTTGTTTTCCGATAGTCGTCGATACGGCATACCAGCCAAGTACAAGTGACATAAAAAGGGGCAGGGGAGACACGCCGTCTGTGGTCATCCGTACGAGCAACGGTCTTCATCACTAAGGTACTCAAAACGACCGTCAACCCGGCTCGAGATATGTGCTCAGTGATTTTTGGGGCGTGCGAAGGGGGTTTGGCTTGCAAGGCTGAATCTTGCAAAATTCGGGACTGGCGCCTGTCCCCGGACGGGAGTTCACTGTTCCAGAGGAATGGATGGCGCGTGTTCAGAGGCCGTCGGTGCTCGAGATGGCCTGCCCGCTGAGCAATGCTAACCGCCAGCTGAAGACCAGCGCATGGCCCGACCAGGGATGTCAACACCGCCGGGACTGGAAGATCAGCCTGCCTTGGGTACGATCAGCGTACGGCGCAGCGGCGTCGTTGCTCAAGTCCCTTACCATAGTAGGTTCGTAAGGAGAGCCCTAGAAGGCCTGGTGCTTGTCGTTCCGCGCCATCGTCTGCAAAGATAAAGAAGCCGGGACAAACCAAGGCACCACCATTATCAAAGTTGAAGTCGAATGGCGAACAACCCTTCTCTGGCTGGGGCTCCCTTCAATCTCTGTGAACCATCCAACCTGGGCTGGCCTGCATTCAGGGGTCGCTCAGATGTCGCCATGCCCCGGTCTGTTCAATCTCATTGCCAATGGATTGTCCCCCTTCGTCCAGTCCTATCCCTTCATCTCAGGACGGAGCAGGAGGATATGCTGCAGCATGGACGGGAGGGCAAACAGCCGCCCAATGCTGAAGCACCTCCCTTCGCATGCTGTCGTTGTCATTGGCACCGCATCTCATGACATCTCCACCACCCCGATATGCTGACATACCTGACGAATACCACCACCGGGGCCTGGGTTGGGACTTCGTGCTTGACTGTACAGCTGGCAACCGGCCATCTGCCAGCGAACCCAACCTGACCCAACCTAACCGCAACGCCGGGCTGTTGGTGATGACTTGGTCAAGTCTTGGGTTCGGCTAGGAGGTTCCGTCTCGCTCGGGGTCGGACGCGGGGCACTGGTAGCTTGTCGTCCCCTTTCCTCCCTCACCGCCCTCACCGACCACTTTTCTACCCGTAAAAGGTGGACCAGCCCCTTGTGGTTGAAGCGGAACAATAGGATCTTCGCTTCCGTAAAAAAGATGGCGGGATAGCTTCAAGCCATCGTGAGGCCATTCGACGTTGTTGGTAAGGAGGAAACCTATCTTTCCCGTCAATTGCTGATCAGTCTCCTCGTCAGCATCTCTTTTCATACATACATACGTACCTTCAAGGACCTCGCAGGTAGAATAGAGCGCCAAGCGGTGCCGCATCTCCCAGGGACCATCAACTCTGCGCAAATTGGGGATTGGGGTCTGAGGCGGTCCCACGCCTTCACACGTAAGGTAAAATGCATGTGCACTCACAGGTAAGGAACGTGCCTCAACTGGCGGGGCAGGGGACGTGGAAAGTACCTAGGTACCTACTCTGTAGAGGTGCCCGAATCCCTAACACCCGTGGACCGTCCAAGCTTCAGGTTCAACACAGCTGGTGCAGTGTCGTAGCCACAACACCAACGCCATCGTCTTGCATCTGCGCCCTGCACCTGCAACCTGCTGCACCAACGGAGGCATGAGCACAAGCACAAGCAGCGGCACTGGCACTGACACCGACCGACACATGCACCTCATTCCTGACATCACGCCAGCTAAAGTGCATCGTGCTTTGCTTTTTCTACCCCTCGCTCCACGGTTCGTGTCACCTCGCTGGTTTGGATATATCTCACACTGAGGGAGACATCGTCATGCCCCAACTACCTCAAGTGAATGTGTGCTTGGGAAGCAGAATCATCACCTGTTTAACGTCATAACGTGGTCGGCAAGTAAGGCAGGCAGGTACCTAATCCACCTGCATATCACCACCTTGAGACGTCGAGCATCCGAAATCAAACGTGTGCTAACCAACCAACCTTGAAAGATGCACAGAGCAGTTTGGGGTCCCGTATGATGGACATCAACTCAAGTTTGTCCAGCAAGCTTTTTTCACCTTCGAATTCGGGCCAAACTCGAGACATTTCCTTTTCTTCTCACGTAACCACCCGATACCTTCCGCCCCAACGCAATTCGAGGCCTCACCATACCTGACCGAACCAAAATCGTAAGTTTGACTACGACCACCGGCCTGCAGCGGCCCTGTATCGAGATGGCAGGAGCGCCGAATCCAGACCGTTCTCTCGCGCCGCCCTCGTCAGATGCCGGATTCCAGATGCCAGATGCGCCGATATTACTGCTCTGCGGCGGGCTGCAAACTCAGGTCAGGTCTGGGCCGCTGGGTCCCACGCTTTCGCCTCGAACCGATGCCATGCTGGAACGGTGCACCAGCTAAGGTGGCCTACCCGGGCGTATCCGCACCTCCATCAAAAGCAACCACTCCCTGTTCTACGGCTACATATCACATCTCGACTTGTGGCACTACCGTCCGTCTTCCGAGAATAGGGAACTTGAGTTTCTTCGTCGTTAGCTAAGCAAGCAAAGGCAGAATGCCTTCGATATTACTCTGCAAGGTTTCCGGCCCTCGAGGCGCTTGTTCGTTGGATTCATCTGCAATCTGCCGGCAAGCATTTCTTTGTCTCTGTCTCCGGCAGCCTTCGACACCGCGACCCCAAATTGGCATGCCATCCCTTCGCTCGCCTGTGACATGTCGTGTCAGCTTCAACTCGTTCCTCATGCAGATTGGCAGTGGTTTTTTTCCTTCTTCTTCTGCACTCTGCCGCCTGCCTTGTTTATTCCGCCGACGGTGACGGACAACGTGGGAAAACAAGACATGACAAGGCAAGCTGCAGCCGAGTACGGATATTAGACGATGATACCCTCGACATTCATATGGACGACACGCACTTGAGGCAGCTCCTGGGAGCAGGGAATAACTTAGACGGGGACCAGCCAACGGATACCCGCAGCCTTCTTTAATGCTTCCATCCATCCATCCATGACTCCGGCACCTGGCACAAATGGCTCGGCTTGCTTCCCGCCTCGCATCATCTTGCCTTCTTCTCTCTCGACTGTCGTACCGACTGCAAGTATGGCAATCTCCCCTTCGTCGGAAGCCAAGCAGCCCATGTGCCCTTTTTTCCGTCCATCGTCATTCCCAGTGCCGTCACGTCCAAGGGTCCAACGTGCTCGACTGCCGGGATCACCGACATAAAAGGACGAGCCCCGGCTTGTGCTCGACGGATCGGCGTTGGCAACGGGGAACGGCACCTAATGGGCCATTGGTCCCTTCTCTGCCTTCACCGTCTTTGCGGCTTCTGTGTCCGTGTTCCTATGATGATTGCCCAGCGCGCTCCCTTCGGACGGCACACTGCCCCTCCCACTTATCACTGGTGCGCGTCAGCAGTCTCTGTCGGTCAATGTCGAAGCTGAAACATGAAGCTTTACCGTAATAGTCGCAGTTGATGAATACGAAGACCACGGCATTATAACCAACTGGCAAGACACAACGGCCTCCCGACGAGCGGTGGATCAACCAAGCTCTGATACTAGACAGACAGACCAACAAAGAGTAAACAAACACAAGGGAAAGTATTTCGACGGCTCAGTCCACCTTTGTTGCGCATGTTTGCCGGCGAACCCTCGACCCGACTCCGCCTCATCTTTGTGCGCCAGATTGCCGTTGCATCGCACGCCCTCGATTTGTTTGTTCGTCCATGACACCGCGCCGGATGAGCGGTCTTGCCGTTGAATTGTCCAACTTGCTTCCTACAATAGAAGGTGCAACACAATGATACTACTTCAGTATTTGCATGTGCGACACGAGCCGTTGGCAGGCAGGCAGGCAAGCTCTCATTGAAAACGACGACTGGGAAGTAGAGATACTTAGTCACACCTCGGGTACATATAAAATTTACCCATTGCAGTTGGATACAAAGTACCTCTACAGCAGCCGCAGACTCGGGTCGCCAGCTCAGGGTTCCCCTGCATGCCGTCCTTTCTGCGCAGATCATCGCTCAAGCCACAAATTCCTAACACTGTTGAGGCTGCAGCGACCTCAACTTCACACGTTGCCCTACGAAGCCACCCTCACCAACATCTCGCCATCCAAAGTCAGACAACTCGGCTCCGCTCCGCCCACTTCGCCCTACGCATTCTCCGCCACGGGAAAACAGCCCGTCGCCGGCCCGCCTCGGCCCTTCTGTCGCCATCACCAAGCCACCACCGCTCCGGACCAGCTTGTCTTCCCATCTGCCTCCGCCCTATCACACAACATGGAGACGAACCAGATCGACCAGCTGCTTGAGCGCTACCTCGTCCTCCTGGACGAGTACACGGTGCTTCGCGAGCTCCTCAGCAAGACTCAGGCTGCCATGTATCAGAACATCGCACGAGCCAACTTCTCCGCAGAGAGGGGCGTCAGATACGGCCCGGACTACTATGACGAGCGCATGCAGGCTTCGAGAATCCTCTCCATATCGGCGGGCAGCAAGGATGTCCCTCGCTTCGAGCTTGTCAAGCCTGCAGAGGCTGTAACGGATCCGGGGCCCCATGAGGCTCCAGTTGATGAGGGGAAACCCGATGACCTCGATGAGGCTCCGGCTGACGGTCCGAAATCTGACGAGAAACCCGAAGACACGACGAAGACGGCGGAGGAAAAGAAGAAGAAGAGAAGCAACGATCCCCTTCGGTGGTTCGGCATTCTCGCGCCGATGCCCCTGCGCCAGGCGCAAACGCTATCGGTGAAGGCCGTGCAGGATGTCATTCCCCGTTTGGTCTCAATCAACGCTGAGATGATGGACTTGGAGATTGAGGTCCGCCGGGCACGGAAGAAGAGGGCGAAAGCTGAGGCCGCTCACAGCAAGATCGACGCGGAGGACGGTCAAGAGCCGGGACGCCACGAGTCACGAGTTCCTGTCACGACTGTGGAATCTACGTGACCGGTCTTCCCCAACACCCATTACCGATCAGCTCATCACGCTTGCTTCACTATCTTCCCTAGATATACCCAGAGATCTCTGACCTCTCAGCGAGGCCTGGGTGTGTCATACAGCCGACATGAGATCCCACTACTTCCCGCCGAGCATGGCCGTCTGATCTATCATCACGGGCTCGCCCCCAAGTGCCCAGGCACGTGAAACCCAGGATATCGCCCGTCTCCGCATCAACAGTTGCCTTCACGAAGCGTTACGACTTTCGAATCGTAGCTCATGAGCACCTCGGGGTGTTCGTATGGCGGCCACCAGTGTCTTTTGACATCGCTCAGCTGTGGTTTATATGAATTACGGACGGCGTGAGGACTTTGATGCTGGCCAGCTGCGAGTTTGTGAATTATACAAACGTCAGTAGCATACGGGTTCAGGCAATGAGCGAAAATGTCGGACGACACGTGGATACAGGCTGGGCCACAATGCACGTCGCCAATGGCAAGACTCAGGAGCAGTCGGCGCAGGAAATCCCATGACATGTCCACAGAACGTCGTTGCGGTTCCAACCAACGGGAGACCTAGCTTACTTACGTCGGGAGTACGTCTCGGCGCTAATAGAAGATGGCTTCCTTCCCCTTCGATCTTCACCCAGAGGCAATCGTGATTTAAACCAAGACTCCCGAGTCGGTCGAAGGCATTGACTCAGTATTATGGATGGGTGCAGCGGGACATGGTCGACGTCCTCGTCGCATTTGAGTTTGGAAGAAGCAGGGAAACGACAAACGTTCTCATCACTTTCGGGCACACGTCAGATGCAATATGTGCTCCCCGTCAAAGTTGTCCGTGAACATAAACACGTTTATAAAACCCAGTCAACTCGGGTGCGTTACATACGTGGAATCAGTCCATCGCCGACTATCGAAGTCTACCCAGAGTCTCCAGCACGTCGTCCAACGAGTCCTTCAGGGGATGGCCAACGCCCACGTGCTTCTGCAACCGCGCGGCTATCCCGAGAATCGCGCTCGTGGAGTGCACATAGCGCCTCCTCATACCCTCATGAGCGCTGACGATCAAGGCAGTCGCCAATTGAAGAGCGGCAATCTGAGCTTCTTGGACAAGAAGCGGCTGCTCGGCCTCCGGGACGTCCCAGGCGGCGACGGCGGTGACGAACGCCATCCAGTCTTCTCTCGCACCGCCGTCCTCTCCCTCGACGATTGGTAACAAGACACGCACGATCTCGATCCCGCGCGCCGCCTCAACTTCGTCGTTCACCCGGGACGTGTGCTGCAGGATGGATATCAAGTCCTGTGTGAGGGCCTGCCAGCCGTTGTGGGTGGAAAACTCCTCCAGCCCTGCCTTCTCGACAAGAATACCCTCCAAGCCGACCAGGATAGGCGACCGGAAATCGAGCTTGGCTGGTGAGCTTAATTTGTACAAGTCAATCAACATGTCAACAAGACCCGCAGCCTCTTTCCTCAGAAGCTCGTTGTCGTCTTCGCGGAGCCAAAGGGCCAAAGCACGGACGACTGCTAGGATGAGAGGGTCTTCATGGATGTTGTCCTTCTTGGACTCCCAAGAGATGGTCAGTCTCTTCCCTGCAGACGTATCTGTCTCCTTTGTGCGAGCATCGGGGTGCAAGCCCAGAGCACCCGCTACAGAGGCATCCCACCTGTCTCGGAGGAACTCGATGGCTATGGACATGGCCTCTGAGATGGTCCTCCGAATCTTCAGCAAGAAGTCCGGTGGCATGATCAAGTTGCCTGGCGACGATTGCTCATCATCTAAGCTTCTCACGAGATACCCGACGAAGTGTGTTGCAACATCAAAGGCCGAGCCTATGCGCTGGGCGACGGACGGGTATGTGGGGTCGTTGAGGAGCTCCAGAAGCCGCGGCAATGTTACTCTTGTATCGGTGAGTAGGAGTGTGATTAATAGGTAGGAGAACGGCTTGTCTTCCTTCACGTCGCTTGTGAAAAGTAGCTTGGCGGCTTCGGTGTGATACACCTCAAGCAGTGAGGCAGCCGCAATGGTGTATGCATTCCTGGCCTCAGGTGCGGGTCTGCTCGTCAGCAGCCTCCTGATGAAGTCGATGACAGGCTTGATCCACTTAGGATTCGATGGAAGTGCCTATAGTAGTGTAAGTCAGTTGCCTGTATCGTCTGGACGGAGTAAATACCTTGGGGTCGGAATTTCGGAGGAATTTGCCGAGAAATTCGAGCAAAGTAACTCCATCTGTGCCAGTGAAGGTTGAGACTAAAGCTCGAATGGTACTGTCGATTTTCGCTTGTAGGATTGTCCTGTCCTCGGCAAGGTCCATGCAGTTGATGTACGCGAAGGAAAATATCTCGAGAGCAGATGGGTTATCTGGTGCAATTTCAACCAAGGAGCTGACATCTTCTATGTCGACAAACACTTTGGCGCCTTCGGGGTAGACAACCAGAGTGAGAATCGTCTGTACAATCAATTGAGACGTCTCGCCGGAGCTATTTTGGTCATCAGCTTCACCATCCCTCCTTGAGTGTCTCTGTCTGACGCACCTCTGTAGCAAGGCAGACACCAGCAGGGGCAGCCTCCCGACAAGCCGCTTGTCTCTCTTGGCCTGGTCTGGCAGCAGTGACGTGAAGGTGTGGATGACTGAGACGGCGAGGTCCAACATATTTCTGGCATCTGCTTGGGCGGACTGGGCGGACGAACCCGTCTTCACTAGCCGGTCGAGGAATTTTGGGGAGATTGATGCCCATAGGTTCGAGACAGTCTCGGCATCGTTCCGGATTTCTTCAGAGTTGTCCAGGACGCTCTTGAGGAGAGCCAAGCCCACAAATCTCGACGTGTCGTCTTTTGCTTCCAACATGGTCTGGATTTGGTCAAGGGATGCCGTTTGCTGAGTAGCTTGCGTCGGGTCAGGCACCTGCGAGGGCGCGGCCGTAGGACCTGCAGATCCATTAGATGAGTCTCCCTCCATGTTGCGGTAGTCTGTAGACAGTCGGATATTTTGGGTTAATTCTTTTGATGTTGATAGTGAAGTTGGCGCAAATCGTTGTAAGTCGCCGTTGGGTACTGAGTGAAAGAAGTTCTCGCAGGTTCCCGCAACCTCCCTCAGTATGCCGTTGATCTTTCCTGGATATGACTTGATGAAAGAAAAATCATCCCCTAATCGTCAACTGATCTGCAAGCGAAAGATGCGAGAGGCCAAGACCAGCCAAATGACGCCCTCGTGAAAAAATGCCCCGCGCAGATTGACCCAGCAGATCGTAGAAGCAGTCTCCACGCTGCACTCAACATCCCTGCAAGCGCTCATTCTGGGCGCTGTCCCTGGCGTCGCATCAGCCGCAGAAAGGACCTCCGAGTGGTCCGAGCTTTCCTTCGAGTCAGCCACGCGCGGCTTGTCACCGAACAGGTATCCGTCAAAGAGAGAAAGGTGCGACCGTGGATTAAGGAGAAACGACAACAAGATGGCCATCCCGAGGACCTGAGAGACGATATCCTCAGAGTCGCAATATGCCCGGCCACGCAAACAATGATTCTTCCGCCTCGTCGTCGTCGCGACCGCTGAACAACGGCAGCAGCAGCAACAGTAGTGGCAATAGCCCGCCGGGCGATCGAGACGAGCTGGAACTCTGGAGCGACGACGAAGACATTGCCGACGTCCTTGTCGAAGACCCTATCCGCGAAGACCTCAACGAACCCCTTTCCTTCAAGCGCAAACAGAAGCAGAGCGTACTATCGACCCCCGGCCGCTTCCTCTCCGCGATCACCGGCTCAAGACCCGGCACGGCCTCCCCACACTCCTCCCCGCGAGCTCGAACACCCAATCAAGATTCGGGCCGACAAGACTTCACCTCTCCGCGCAGGACAGGTGGTAATGCCGCCGCAAGCCAGAGCACAAAAGATGGCGCGCCATTGGACTGGTACGTCGAGGGACCAGGTAGAAGAGTGGGATATGAGGACTTAACTGCGATCGATTGGATCTTCGAATACACGAAGGAGCGCCAACGGCTGCGCGTACTATACTCCGGCGCGACTGGCCTCCTGGGATACTTCCAGCAACTTATGGACTCGAGTCAAGTCTGGGTTATTCTCATCTTGACTGGCATGGCGGTGGGAGCCGTAGCAGCTGGGATTGACATCACCACGGACTGGCTTGGCGACCTGAAGACGGGCTACTGCTCTAGCGGTCCAGAGGGAGGCGCATTCTACCTGAACAAGGGATTTTGCTGCTGGGGATATAATGAATTCTCCAAATGCGCCGGGTGGACGCCCTGGGCGAAGGCACTGGGAGTCACGTCGTCGGTCGGAAAGTGGTTTATAGAGTATTTCTTCTTTATTTCCCTATCAGTAAGTCATGGCATGCTTCTGGTCGCCAACTCGTGTTAACCGATTCGCAGGTCGTCTTGGCATCAGCAGCGGCACTTCTGGTGAAAGAATACGGAATCCATGCGAAGCATAGCGGTATCCCCGAGATCAAGACGGTGTTGGGAGGGTTCATCATCCGCAGGTTTCTTGGCAGTTGGACCTTGATCACCAAGTCACTGGGATTGGTACGTCGGAGAACCTTTAGACGCCATCTAACGGGCTAACATTCGCAGTGTCTTGCTGTTGGCTCCGGCATGTGGCTGGGCAAAGAAGGTCCTCTCGTTCACGTCGCTTGCTGTTGCGCAAACCTGTTCATCAAGCTATTCAAGAACATCAACGAAAACGAAGGTGTGTCCATGTTCTCTACTACCTCTGAGCCGTATCTAACAATACCCCAGCTCGTAAGCGAGAAGTTCTGTCGGCAGCTGCAGCATCCGGTATTTCAGTTGCGTTTGGCGCACCGATTGGAGGTGTCTTGTTCAGCCTCGAGGTTGGTGACGCCTGCACGTCAGTCTGCTCCAGACTAACCGTCTCCAGCAAATCTCCTACTACTTCCCAGACAAGACCATGTGGCAGAGCTTCGTATGTGCCATGACTGCTGCAGTGGTCCTTCAAGCATTTGATCCTTTCCGCACCGGACAACTTGTCATGTACCAGGTCAAGTACAGCACTGGCTGGCACGGCTTCGAGCTCATACCCTTTGCCCTGCTGGGTATTCTTGGCGTACGTATCTTGATTGACCGTGTTAGAAAGTCCGCTCACGTATATGGCAGGGTATTTATGGTGGCTTGTTCGTGAAAGCCAATATGGCCGTTGCTCGGTGGAAGAAGAACACGCCCTGGCTACCAGGGCCCATCAGTCAGGTCGCCATCGTTGCGTTTTTGACGGCGCTCATCAACTACCCGAACTCCTACATGAAGTTCCAGACGTCAGAACTCGTCTCTAACCTTTTCGTCGAATGTACGAAGTACGTCGATGATGAGATTGGACTCTGTAAGACAGGAGCTGCCTCGGCACCAACCATCGTACTGCTGGTGTTTGGAACCATCCTTGGCTTCTTCCTCGCCACGATCACCTTTGGTTTACAATTGCCGGCTGGAATCATCTTGCCGTCGATGGCTATCGGAGCTCTGAGCGGCCGTGCGGTTGGTATCATCATGGAGATTTGGGTCACTAACCATCCGACCTTCTTCCCCTTTGCCTCCTGCGAGCCAGACGTACCCTGCGTGATACCAGGGACTTATGCCATCATTGGCGCAGCAGCAAGCTTGGCCGGAGTCACTCGAATGACCGTCTCGATCGTCGTCATCATGTTCGAGCTGACCGGAGCTTTGACATACGTTCTGCCCATCATGATTGCGGTCATGATATCGAAGTGGGTTGGAGATGCTTTCTCTCGCCGGGGCATCTACGAAGCTTGGATACACTTCAATGAGTATCCATTCCTAGACAACAGCGAGGAGATGGTTATCCCCGACATTCCTGCTTCTCAAATCATGACGCGCATCGAGGACTTGGTCGTCCTCACGGCAACGGGCCACACCATCGCCAGCCTCAAAAACATACTTGATACGCACCCTTATAGGGGCTTCCCAGTCATCTCGGATCCCCGTGACGCCATTCTTCTGGGATACATCTCCCGACAAGAACTTATATACAACCTCAAGATGGCTTCATCGCCTCCACGATCTCTGCCGCCTGAGACAGAGGCCTACTTTTCCCATCAGCCGCTCGCGGACCCGCGCACGACACTGGATCTCCGGCCGTGGATGGACCAGACGCCGATCACCATGCCTTCGCGCTCCGGTCTGCACCTGGCAGTCACCTACTTCCAGAAGCTCGGCCTCCGTTACGTACTCTTCAGCGACCGTGGTGCCTTGCAGGGGCTCTTGACCAAGAAGGACGTTTGGTACGTCCTGAACGGCGCAGAAGAGACTCGCAGAACGAGTGGCCTCAGCAGAGACATGGGAGTTCAGTCTGGCATTACGCGAGAAGACGCAGGCGGCGAGCAGAGAGGTCTGCTGAGGGATGATGGGCACGAGGAGGGAACAAGCCCGGCGGATGACCGGGGACCGATATTATGAGTTAGAGTGCGATCTCAGGAACGGGACAGTGTACGAGAATCCTAGACATGAATGCAATCTTTATGACGCTTACTTTACATGTCCACTGGTGCGGGGGCACACATGGTGTTGTTATAACCCTGGAGCCTTGTCTTCTCGTATCGACACATGGGCAAATGAGTGCTCAACTGCAGCAGGCATAAACCACACTGCATCTGTTTTACGTGGAATTCTTATAGTCGGCGCTGGCGATGGTGAAAACATTCTTCCCAGGATTCAGTACACAATCTTCAGCTGCCGTACCACCGACCTCGTAACAATGTACAGCTCGAACATAGCTTCTCCCATCAAGCTCGCAGTCTGAAGCGGATAACGGAAGCAGACAAGAACTGCTGCCTATGGCCCGCCAGTATCGGGTGAATCGTCCAGAGAGGCTCCATCCGCCAAGGTTCCGCCTCAAGGTGTCAACCACTTCCCGCCTCAACTCTATACCTCGCTCCCGCTTCACCAACCAACCTTCGACTCCGGCCGCAGCAGGACATATATCATTCGATTCAACTCATGCTATCCTAACAATCAGTTCAAGGGGCCGTGGCTTAATGGTAAAGCGTTCCCCCCAGACTCCCAGAGCTCCGCGTTCGAATCTAGAAAAACGAAGGAAGAACAAATGCTTAAATGAAGAAGACAAATCTAAGTCTCATATGGGAAACCGGGCTCGGGAGACTGGGGAGAGAGATGAGGGTTCGAATCCTTCCGGCTCCAATTCTTTTTTGTTCTTCTAATCTTTTTTGCTTCTATCGCTGGGTTGTGGTCCTGGACACGTTCGTGATGCTGAAGCTGTACTTCAGTGGTTTCTTAAGCGTCTGGTCTTGCGGGTCCGCGAGGGGATGTGTTTCCGTTTTTCCAAGCTTGATATTCAATGTTTTTATCTTGTTCTCCTTGCTTACTTGGCTCTCAGGTTTGCCATTTGACAATGATCCTTCCCCTGTATTTGCCCTCGAGCCCTCGTGTAAGTCAATCTCTCCGCACTGCTTACTGGAGAATCAACTTCAAAAATAGTGAAGAAACAAACGTTCACTGTAGGTACTGGAGTCATCAAAACTTTGTAAGTGGGGAGCTATCATTCACTCTGGCCTCCATGTTTGGGCTGACAACGGAGGCAGAAGATCCAAGGTAGCATCTCGTGCCCTCACAATGTCAGCTCGATTACGATCAGACATCCGTCTAAATTGACGTCAATCTCTCAATGATATTAACTTTTCATTTCGGCCAAGATCTATTATGCGGAAAATCCTCCGTATTCCTTCAACCCGTTGCCAGCAGGGTGAAGGAAAGGCACATGGTTCGACTCTGCTGACATGGGGGGAAGCCTAGTCGACGCCTCCAAGGGGCTGTTCATCGACTCCTCACGGAGCTTATGAAGTCCTCAGTTGCGTCACGCCACGAAGCCAACTAGTAGCTGTGGCTCATCATCTGGCTGATAGTAACAAAGAAAAACAGAAACAATAACATTGGCCTTGACGGTCACAGGAGCGACATCAACAATAATAACGGAAAAGAAAAATCCAGCCCATCACAATGACGACACGACACCAAGATTTCTCTCACTCTGCTATACATCTCAATGCAGATTGCGAAATGTTTCCTCGGAGCCGCCGATTAAGCCGCCCTCTGCACTCAGGATTCGGTCACTCCGTCAGCAACAGAGTTCTTAGATGCATTTTGAGCAGGATCGCTCTTGGCTAATCCTCGGAATCCTTGAGCTTATTTGATAACTATGTTGGAACAGGTAGGCAGGAATCAGTATCCGACTTGACGTGGCCGAGCAATTCGACATGGGATTGCGTAACAATGCATTGAGATAGGATTGCTTGGTTCAACAGGACGAAGTTTGTTCATCCTAAAACCCTATTCCGCGATGCCGACGCGACGTAAGATCACTTTCAACAAAAAGCAGATAGGCCACAGGACGATTCTAAAATCGTTCAGGGCTACGGAAGGGTAGAGCGCCTCGAATCAGGATTCCGAACGTCAATAGATTACGTTGATGTCAACACATATCGAGAAAACCGAAGGAGATGGATGAGCGAGACTTATTTGAATGAAGAAACACAATACTTTTGATAAACTACCGTGATATGGCCCACTCATTGTAAATGCTCAATATGAATATCATATGTTTCCCGCTTGATTCCAAACAACGCCAAACAAGAATATTCAGGGTATCTTCCGAGAAAATAGCACTCTGACCGCCTGTTGATGCAAAAGTCGAAGCACTCGCACGCACACGCATTGTCAGATCGTCACCCCCTCATGTCGATCAACATCTCGCGAGAAAGCACCTGGATATCACCCCTCTGATCCCCCAGATCGACGTCTGGAAAACCCGACCATGAATCACGAACCCCCTCATACCCTCCCTCACACCCTGTGTTGATCCTAGTAGCCCGCTGCTGCCCCGACCCTAGCGCCATGATGGACCATCTGGGCGGTCTCCAGTCAGGAAACATATCACAGACAGCACTCATACCCGCCTCCATCTGCCTCATCATCCTCTGCTCCAACGCCCCGTGCGGGTTCGCCTCGATGAGCTCAACGTGGTCGTCGTAGACGGGATTCTCGTCTCGCGGCACGAAGATGAGGTGTTCCAACTGTGGCATGCGCGCGTGGATCTGCTTCAGGACCTCCACTGTCAGGTTTGCGGCTGACATGCTCTGGTACATGGAGTCCACCCAGAAGAGTGAGTCGTTGACGGCGAGATGGCGGACGTTGGCGAGGTCGTCGGGGTCGCAGAGGGACATTACGGTCAGAAACTGCGCCTCGGAGGCCATATAGCCGTCGCGGGCCCCGAAGTAGAGGACGTCGTGGTCTCGGTCAAAGAAGATCTGACCCGGGTTGCGCGTCATGCCGAAGCAGAGGTCGTATGACTTGAGGGCCTCGAAGCGCGACTCGTGACAGACGTGGAGGTTGACGGGGATAGCGACGTATGAGGTGCAGCCGCTCGTCGACGGCGGCGGGGTTTGGGCGTGCGAGGCGAACGAGAGGGATTTTGCGCCGCACCTGATGGGCACGATGCGCGGCGGCGGGAGGTTAAAGTTCCATATCCTCAGGCGAAGTTCGGTGGGGAGCTTCGAGAAAAGATGCTATCGTGATGGTATTCGTGGTTAACCGGGCTGTACTATGACGGGAGATCGACGGAGCTAGCAACATACGAAGTGGTCCAGGGGCCGCTCGCGGCAGGCGTCTATTCGATTTTTCGGTGCCGCCGTCGTCGACGTCGGGTTGGGTGCCATGATCTACGGGAAGGTTTGTCGAAAAATGGGCGCTCGAAACTTGACAGATGCGACGTTCGGTCGATGATGTTGGGAGAATTTGCCGCGGAACAGTAGATAGTTTGGCCAATGCGGGACATGATGACGGAGGGGTGGTAAGTGTGAGAGGTTATTATATCGTTCGGCCGGCGCGGCGGGCTGGCAGCGCCATCCCAGGCAAACGACGACAAAGGATATGCCTGCCAACCTGCATCCCGCAAGGTCTAACTCGACCCGAGACATCATTAGACTTCTTTGACAAATACCCAGCCCCGGTCGACAGGCTCCTCTCAATAATGTAGGCCAGGCTCGTCTGTCAGCCGGGTGGTAGGTAAGATACCACCAGCCTGCATAACCAACTTCTCGTGAATCATGACCATTAGAAGCTACTGGGCCACGCCCCTCCAGCCTAGAGACGCATGTTTGTGTCAGGGAAGAAAGTGTGGCGGCCCAGAACCCGAGGCTTTGGGTCGGGGCGACCGGGGTGGTTCAGCAATTGAAGGATTCGGATGGAAATTTTCCTACATTGACAAGCCGGGGAGGCTTCCAATGACAGCAGGATGCCCGACGGGAGCGAGATACTCCAAAGCGGCACCGATCGAAGGGATAGCCGTATGCACGACAGAACCACAGATGTATCAGAACCAAGCCATGGCTTCGGAACCTGTTGCTTGAATTGATGCATTTCTTTTCGTATTTCTGCCAATGACAGCTCGATACACTCTTGTAGACTGGCCATAGTACCTGATCTTGCTGGACGGAATTCTGAGGGAAAACGTCTGCATAGACAGAGAACTGGGTGTCATCAAGACCTGTCTCGATGCCAGTTCCAGGGACACAGAAACGGGAGTCCTGTATCCGGACCCGCACCCGCATCCTGCCAGGCATAAGGAGCTGCTGTTTGCTTGGGCAAACTGCGGGATGACGGCAAGGCCCCATCTGTGGTTCTCGTAGATATCGACAGGAGGAGAATTTGTGTATCCAGCCGGCCGTAAGGCGCCCTGTAGATCGTCGAAATGCAACGACGGGTGATGGGCGCGTGGTTGGTCCCAGTCAGTTGGATGAGCCAGGGGTCAAGGGTCGGGACAGGGTATGTCTCGCCGGCCGCTGCAGTCTGCTTATGCTCCAGTCCGTGTGAACCACCCTTCTGATTGTTTATTGGTAGACAGCGTCGCTGTTTTCCCCGTATCCCTCGCTTGGCTGTTGGCAATCTCAGCTGAATCTGAGTACGTACTAGCCGGCCGCCTCAACGATGTTCATGTGCGAATATCGGTACGGATATTGGAGGCCTTTCTATCAGGAACCTGCAGGAAGTAAAAACCGATATTCCGATTTCCCGACACAACGCTCTTCTGTCCTATGCATACGGGAGCCAGACCATCGCACGGAATTGAATAGTAATCGAGTCACTGGCTGGTTGGCTGACTGGCTTGCGACTTTGGACGGTGTCGCTGGCTTAACCCAAGCATCTGGGTCGTTTACCCGGAGAGACGGACCTGGGACGTGGCGCCGCTGTGTTCCCCCCCCCATGGCGCCACTGTGAGACCTAGAGCAGGTGAAGCGCCCTGTCACTTGTTGTTGACTTGACGGCGTCGAGCTACGAACCCCGCAGTCTTTGCCTGCCGAACTCCGACATTGGCCATTTTCAACGGGAAACTTGAGACTGGCGCTGTTTGCTTCCTAGAGGCTGGGTCGATCGGTGTTTCTCAGCTGGCGGACGTTGAGGGCCAAGCAACAATACTCCCGCCTCATCTGTTGATCTTCATTGATGTGCCTTGTTCGCAAGTCGGAATTGACAGGCTTGAAGAATGGTGTTGGGAGGTTGGCATCATCTTGCGCTGCCTGGGAGATGTTTTCCCGTTTGGCTAAAGATCAGCATCCAGGTATGAAGGGAATTGTTGGCTTGTTGACATGCGGAGTATGCGGCTCAGGCCGACTGACGCCAATGTTCCTGATCACGAGGGCCAAGAGTCGTGCGGCAGACCCAGGCCCACGGATATGGGTGGGTGATTTGCTCGTGGAAGAGGTGAGGCTGAGAAGGTTGGCACAGGCTCCATGTGACGAGACTAAGTTGCAGGGGTGGAGGAAAAAGAAGCCGTGCAGTCAACAGTGACCAGTGACCCGGTGCCGTTGGCGAACGCCATCCGTAATTGTTGCTTTCCATTCGCTGATAAGTGTGACAAGACCAAAATGGCCGCTAATGATGACAGCCCTGTCGTAGACGGTCACCAGTAGCTGCTGTTTGGCCCTGCACCCCTGATAGCCTTGTCGTGTGTGTGCTGGCGTGCGGCTACCATGCAGGATATCTTGATTTCTTACCTGACCCTTCTGCAAAAGGGAGTCTTACCCCTGTTGTCGAGACACCCCTGGTGATGTGGAATCATTGAGGAAGGTTTGGGCAGGTAGAAACGCCACATGCCCAATGTATGCTGCATGTCGCAGTTGATAGACGAGACAGGCTCGTGGTGACAGAGACTTGGGAGTTCCAATGCAGCCTAGCCTCCAGAGACAGGCCTTGGCAGATAATGTCAGCGGGCCATCACGAACTTCACGCCGTCTCGATTCTCAGGGGTGGGCGTGAGCGCTCGTCTTGGTACGAATGCCTCGCGCAAATTGTTCGAAAATAAGAGACCGCAAGTTTGCCCAGCAACAAAATCCGACGCGGTCATCCGAAGTTGTGATGTATTTGACGCATGTGCGAAGATCTTCTCGTTTCGACCGCGGAGAATGGATGGCGCAAGCAGACCTGTCAACAAGTGCCAAAAGAAATGGAAGGTTCGGGCCCCATCAAACGGGTCTCGGGAAGAACACTGTGAATACCGCACCAGTGTGAACTGGCATGGCAGCTTAGGTAATCATACTCGAGTTGGTCACGTGAGAGAATTCTCTTTTTTTCTTTTTTCTTTTTCTTACTCAGCTGGTCGTCAAATTGAGCTTTCGTTTCGTTCCACCGGCAGCTCTCCGTGTCCCCGCACATCCCGCTTGACGTGAGCTTATTCTTCGGATCACCTTTTGCGGCGCGGCGGCAATAGAAAAAGCCATCAGATTGGTATCCCTGTTCCGGAGCAGCCATGATTGTGACTCTGTCCAATCCAGCGAATGGGCGTTCACGCTTCGATTTATTTCAGGCTATGAACGTGCTGCCATTGGCCTCATCACAGGCCGTCCCGCTCCTAAGCGCCTGGGTTCTGGGATGACCAAAATAGAGACCGGCATCTGCGGGCCTCTGACCAATCTAATGCCGAACCTCTCTCCAACCGTTCCTGATCATCTCCTTCTTCGCACCTATCCACGTTGCAAGCGCGGCTATCTTGCATCGGCGCGACGCTCGTCACGATAATTCTGGGTCGAATCTCCCTTCCCCGGAGGTTGGCAAGATTGCGTGCCGCGTCCAGACACGGCTCAAGGCGCCTACTCGATGCCTATCCATTGTATTTGTACACACGAGAACCCCCGCCTTGAAGTTTTGAGATGACAGAATCAAAGCAGTGCCTCATTTCCGTTTCTTGTTTCCTACGTCTTGTTTCCTTCATCACGGTCGATTTCACATCTTTCCTATCTTCTCTTCTCCTAATTCACTTTTACTTGGAAGACTTACACACACACTCTCTCTACGTCCGCCATGTCTTCTGACGAAAAGAACATCCCCCAGACTTCGGGCTTCGAGGTTGATCCCGAAGACACCCAATTCGCTTCGCAAGCCCGCTTTCTTGGTACAATCAACACAGCCAGAGTTAGCTTGACTGCTGTGGCCCTGCTTGCCGGCATCACCATTCTCGGTGTATCAGCAGATGCTCTTGCAGTCTACGACGCGACTCATGTCCCAGCCAGCTACCTCCTCCCGCTCTGGCCGGACGCCTTCGACTTGAGGCCGACAGTAGCTCTCGTCGCTGGCAGCTCCATTGTTCTTGTTGCAAATCTTGTCTCGTTGCTTTTCAGCCGAGTCCAATCAGTGAGTCAGATCCTTGTCTGGGGTAAAATGCGCCATGATGAATAGGACTTGAGCTGATATCAATCAGCTGCGAGGGCAAACCCTGTATCACAATGCAGTGACGGTGGCCGCTCCGGCAGTTGGCCTCCTTGCCGCAATCGTCGCCATGTCCTTCTTCTACAGCATAAATGCGTCAACGACTGTGGATACCCTTCAGAGCTGGAGCTGCCGCTGGTCTGACGTTGTAATGATGACGCGGCCGCACTTTGGCACGCTCTGCAAGCAAAGCAAAGCCGGTCTCTACCTCTCAATTCTGTTGGTACCGATCGAGGCCATCGTCTTGGGGGCTGGTGCGTATCAAACGATTCTCGAGAGAAACATCAGCAGGGCCAGCGGTGTAGTTCAAGGAAGCCGCAAATCCGGGAGCCCGGTACCCTCATCGGTTCGAGACGTCGAGGGAGAGGCTCACTAGGATGTCGGGATCGGAGCCGTCCAGACGGCGGGGTCGAGCTTGACACCTTATCGGGCATCAATTAGTTGATGGGGGCCAGTGACGGGCGACGAGCCGCAAGCGGATGCTGTGCTATCATGGATTAGGCGTTCAGGCCAACGCGGGATCTAAGAGACGTGGGAGCCAGCTACGTCACGCAGTGTACAATAATCGGAACTTTGCATGGGTAATACTCTTTGCTACTCAAAAGACGACCACTTGTCGATGAAGAATCATCGGCATCTTTCTTTATCAGTAATTTCGTCACGATTCAGCAACGACTTGCTCATGACCGGATCCGGCGACGCTGATAAACCAGAGCGTAAGCCTACGGCTATGATGGATGTAGCCAAAACGAGATTCCACCTACGCAACTGTTGTTATGAACTTGAGAAGCTGGGAAAGCACCAAAGTCGAAATCAAGACCGTTTGCGGACGAGGTGGAGATTCAGACGGTGCCGTCGTCCCGGCTATCAGGGACGCCGGGCTAGTTTAGCCCGGATAGCTTCGTTTTTGCAAGGACTCGACTCGTAAGTCAGCTCAGAGTTGTCAGATCAGAGAGGCAGGTCGGAGTAGACGATGCAGGATCAAAATGTTAGAGTTGGCCGAGAAGGACTAATGTAAGCCAGCAGTTCGTCTCGGTGGGCGAACACCTAAGCTACTCACACGCGTAGAACACTTGAACATCCATGACATTCAGATGGTTCACTCCACCCAGAGACCATAAGCTACCTACTCACCCAGCTTAGGTATTTTCAGGGTGCTGAGCAAGCTCAGGTAAGGTACCTTAGCTAGTTTGCTTCCCCGTCATTTCAGTGGAACGCCGCCCAGGCCGCTAGAGGGAAACACGGACGCCCACCAACATTACCTTAGCGTTAGACATGATGCGCAAAAAGCACGCGGGAACCATTGGATTGGGTGGTTCAATTGCAAGCGTATTCGACTAGACGACCTGAGATGAACGCCGCTTGGACCCTCATCCTCCAACCTCCACCATCCACACTATTATTATTTCTCCGAGCTCTTAGGTGTGGTACACCTTCACCTGCCTTACAGCTGACCACGGCAACTGGGAGGATCAGGGCAGCAAAACTACCCGGAAACATGTGTACTCCGTCTCATCTTTTCCCACTCCGTCAGGCTGAGTGAGGAAACCCACGGCCTGGACAGCTGTTGGTTCGCCGCCAGACCCGCGCGTTTCCAGTTTACTAGCTGATTCGCCTCTCAGCTCACAGCATTCCAGACGACGCAGAGTGGTGCAATCGGACGACACGATGGAATGTGTGCCCACCCAAGACAGGGCAGGACAGTCTGGACCAGAAGTATCAGGAGAGGCGTGGTATCCAGAGATACCTTACCTCATGCTGGAGGGAGCAAACACTCCAGCGTCGCCCGGTGCCACGCCCGCCCATTATGCGGCTGGCCGAGCAGCTGGCTGCGGCATGCCGTTGACCGTCTTGTTCAATAACTTGATGACCAATAAGCTACTACAGAGAGCAGTAGCCTGAATGGGACCTCCATCACGCGCTTCGGGAGCCACACTAACCCGCCGCTCATGGACCCTGTCTTTCTATCTACCTAGAGGTACTCTAGCTCCTCGGTGGAAGACTGCCCTCGTTTACGTCTTCTTTTCCATACCATATCCTCTTATCTGTGGCCGCGGGAAGGTTCCAGTGCTGCGGATTCCCGAGAAAGCTTTCTGTCGCAGACACTCGGCCGCATACATCTGGACACGGCGGATTCGGCTACAAGAAAGTGTGAAGACCATGGAAGGCAAGGAAGCAGGAATACTTGATGCCTGCGAGTTCGGCTACTGCCACACTCGAGGATACCTCATGGTCGCAATTATAGACGATCCTGGCAGCGAGCACAGTACAGTCCATGCACAGGCACAGGCATCTGGGTAACATGACGATGTCTTCCAATGCCGTGAGTTTAATAAAGCTGAGGGGATACCCTCTTGGACGTCTTTCCCTACCTTTCCTTAGCAGTGTTGCCTGGTAAGAAGGCTGTGGAACGATACGACAGGTTAGGGCCAAGCTAGCACACATGGTCTGGTCTGTCTTCAGTTGGCATGAGGCAGAGCAGAGACAAACCACAGCTTGCTTGCTACCTTGGTCGGACCAATACCGATATGGAAGACGTGAGGAAAGTTTGTCTAGTCCGGTCCAGTCCAGCCTGCTTTCTTTCTTTCATCCTCTTTCCTCTTTCCGTTCCTTCTGATCAACCTGTCTAGCATTGAAACCGGGCTCGTCAAGCGCGAGGGAAAGACTCAGGCGCGCTCATCAAGCCTTGGCTGTTTCCGTTTTCAACCATCATCTCACGTTTCTGAGTGGCTATCCGCCTCTTGCATCGATTCCGTCTCAACGACTCGTGGCCCTCGTAGCTCTTTGCGGTTTACTCTGGCTACCGGCAGAAACAGCTGGCCCCCAGTCCTTGCTTCCATATAATAGTCCCTTCAGTCACCACAAGGTCGCACCAGCCTCTTGGTATACGTCAAGCTGTTTGTCTTCTGTCCGACCATCGAAATCTCCCATTATCATCCATACTCTACGCAGCTGCTTGGTCTCGTGACTGTGTCTGAGCAGAAGAGATAAGGAGATCGGCAATCGACAATTCAGTACCTGAATCTCGCATCCGAACTGACGCCTTCCTTCATCCTTGCGGCGCCGTATTTTTTGCTTAACTATCCGAGTACGATACCCTGCGTCTCGAAGCGCACGACCGAACCACAATCTCTACAGCTTGACAGCTGAACAGATTACGCCAAGTCCAAGGGGACTCTAGTCGATAACATCGAGTCAGCCCAAGAGCATAGCTTGAACAGATTTCGGTTGGTGGCTCCTCAATAAGTGTCAAGCTAAATAGGATTTTGCGCCGAGGGCGCGACTAACACGGCCGCTGCTAGTAGGACGCCGCTTGAGACGACCACAACTGATACACCCCCAACGAGCTCCAAGCACTCACACAGCCGCCTTTATCTCAGCATCGACCCTCGCAACCGTCGCAAATCATGACTGACCGCATCTCTCCGCCTTCCTCTCCGCAGGATTCCAACACAACCGGCAGCATCAACGAGAAGCTCAACTCGCCCATCACTCCCGAGAACAAGCGTGTTTCCATTATCGCGAACTCTGGCAAGTCCTTTGCAGACCGAAAGATGAGCCGTCGCCTTTCCACGGCACCTACGGGTCCTCCAATTGTCGAGAGTGGCAACGATGGCCTGACAAGAGACGTGAACCACTCCCTTCCCGGCGATGGTCTCCGGAACAACAGGAAGTCCAAAACCCAAGGCGAGTTGGCTAAGCGCCGGAGCTCCTACTATGAGGAGGCTTTCCAGGGCGACAGGGAGGCCAACGTGATGAAGGACCGCGTCTATGGCGAGGCTATAGTCATGGTTGAGCTTCGCACCAATGTTATCGTACGCAACTTGCTGCCTGCCTTCATTTGGGTTGCTGTGACTGACTTCGCCTTTAGATCAGTGACGAATTCAGCTTTATCACGGATTTCTCCTACCAACTCTCAGTTAGATACCAGAGACCCGTCTCGTCGATCGTGGTTAGTCTGCAGCACGGAGCTTGTATGTTGTTTGGGGGAACTTTCGACCCGGCCTACACCATGACCATTCACGCTCTGCCCTGCGAGGTTGGTATCACCAAGAACAAGAGGAATACTGCTTTGCTGCAAAAGCACTTGCAAGAAGCCATCGGCGTTGCGCCTGTGCGTGGATTCCTCAAGTTCATGGAAGTTCCTGCGGAGAACATGGCTGTCAACAGCAAGACCATGGCGTCCCACATTGCCGAAATGACTGGCGAGGAGGAGGAGACTATCGCTGAGCGCCGCGCCCGCAACCGCAAGAGCATCAGTGCTAAGGTACGGCAACATATGTGTACAAATTTGGATGAAATACTGACATTTCGTAGTCCGTTTCTGCTCTTCGTCATGGATCCATTGCCGGAGGTAGGAAGGGCTCTATCTTTGACTTCAGGAGAGAATCTGTTGCAGCTCCACGAAGGGACTCGGTTATGCCACCTCCCAACGAGCTCACCCCTCCTCACAGCGCAACTGATGCGCCTCCCATTCCTGCTATCCCTGAGCAGCACGTTCAGAACGCTGTCACTACCACCACTACCACCACCACCAGTGACGAGAAGGACACACCAGTCAGAGAGGTCGAGAAGGCAGCAACAAACAACAGCAATCTGGCTCCGACGAAGAAGACCAAGGCGGCAAAACGCAAGAGCAGCTTCGTCACCTCGCTCTTTTCTCGCACTCCCAGGAACACGCCCCCTCCCATGCCAACCGTGTCTTAGGCGACGAGATTCGTAGACGACTCACAATCACTACATTACAACCATCTTTCTTTTGTATTGCGTCTATCACTGGGTTTAGAGCAGTGGTTCGTTTAGATTGGAAGGCTGGAAACACCAAGCACTGCATAGTAAAAATTGGAAGGAGGAGTTTTTCATGCCAGCCTGCTTCGCCAGGCGGCCTGGAGTCATACATTGTGGGCGCTAATTCTGTAATGGTATTTGTACTGTCTGCTACTCAAGGCATTAATAGGAGTAAGACGGATTTGTAGTCGACCAAACAATTTCACTCATGCTGTACCGGCATTCAACAATCACAATTCTCAAATGCTGCTCTTCATTGATGAGAGTGTTTGTCGACGTTATGTTTTCTGGGAAAGTGGAAAAGTCTTTATAGGCTTAAACCGGTTTGACTCTTGATGGTTTCGACGGCAGTTTGCCCATTGAGTCAATGTGAAGGAAATATTGCAAAGTCTCGCGACAAACTGCGGTTGATTCCTGGTGGTTTGCGTGGTAGATGAAAGGGGGTAGGGATGTCCCGTCGTCTCGCTTAAATTAATTGGGGCTGCCAGGATCGCAGACATGGAACAGCTGAAGATTGCACTCCAGAGCCCCCTTCCTTATCTTATCGCAACCCGCATCGTCATCCTCCCCAACCCCCGTTCTGAGGCACGTAGACTGCCAATTGCCTCACCCCATCGTTCGCCTTACGGATTGCCCGCTCCACAGCTGCGATTTATTAGTGAACTCGGTCATTTTACGGTGATAGGCTGACAGATACCGGCCGTTGCGAACGACATTCGGCGACAACGCGACTACGAGTTTTCTGAGTTTCGGTATTTTGTGAAGTTTTTTTTAAATTTTATTTTCGACCTTGAAGCACGCATCAGCGACGTTTTCCTCGTTCGATCCGTTCCAGACCTGTTACCGGTACCGGCCCGGCTTCCTGGGTGGACTTGCCGCTACGGACTGAGAGGTTGACTGAGCCTCGAGGGAGGCTGGTTTCTGGCGGTGCTGTGCGGTATCGCGTTTCCTCTCCCACAGATCTCAGCCGCAAAGGGTGAGGCTCACGCACTGAAAGATGGAGGTGAGATCTTGCATGGTTTCTCATGTGTCTACCCCCTTTCCCCCCAAAAACTCACTCATGCTGCATCGTCCACTTTTCATTCTTTCCCACCCTTGTCGAGGTAGGATTCATGAGGCGAGCTGCCTGCGGTCGAGTCTTGGATTTCTGAGATTTCCGTGGTCCTAGATATCGCGCCAGGGGAGATGATGCTCGTCAACTTCTCACCAACTATCTCGCGAAGGATGCGTCTATGAGCTTAGTCTTCCCCTCGCCAGCGATGGTCCCGGACGGGTGACCAAGGATATTCTTGTCCGACGGGAGATCGAAGTCGTGGCCTCGTCTGGCGAGGGACGGGAAAAGGGCTGAGCTGAGCCACGGTGTCATGGATGATGCGGCGTTGTGCGACGGTGAGATCATGCGCGCCAGCGTCCTCGAGTCCACGGCTGGGCGGTTCGTTCGGAGACAGGTTTGAGAAGGCGAGGGGCACACACCGCGAACGTTAAATGGGCGTTTTCTTGTTATTACGAACGATGCGTTCTCTCCCACCCCTGCGCGTTTCCGTCGCCGGTCGTATTCGAGATGATACGTTGCCTTTTCCTTACGACAGATTGTTTTGACGAGCAACGGGCGAGGGGATCCCGAGGGGGGGGGGGGGGGGGGTTTTTTTGGGAAACGTTTGGGTGGTGGGCGGGGAGTTTTTGTCGAGTAGGATCCCG